>NW_009595914.1:23600-29803 GCF_000690535.1 Cariama cristata
ACTTTGAATACCCCTGAAGCTGGTGGTCTGAATTTATATTGAAATCTAGACCTAACCCTTATCAGTAGCCCAAGTCCATTTTTTAGGTGAACTAAAAGCACTGCTCTTCTATCTTGACAATTTAAATGCATCACTGAGAAAGCATACTTCTAGTCCACTTACACAGATTTGTGTTTACTGCATATGTTCATGGATCTAACGCATGAAATATGGAACTAGCAAAATGCTGAGATCTACCTGGTTGTTTTCTGGCCCCTGAAATTAAAAGCTGTTTTTCAAGTATAACCTCTCCTCAGCATTCTGTCAAAGGAAATAAAAGAAAAAAAGCAGGGAAGGGTGAAAGCACCTTTTAAGGCTCCTGAAGCTTTTAATTGAATCAGTGATTCAGGAAATCTCATTCTCCCTTCTGCTTGCTCTGAAATGAAGGAGACAATGAGCAGATTTCTGTCAGTTAAACAGATGCTCTGAGCATGCAGAAATCTTTGTGTTTAATGATAGCTTTGACGTTACTATTAGCTTTGCGTGATCTGCTGCTAGCGGTATCGGTATAAGACTCATTAAATGCCTTTCCTCTACAAATTTGAATGCATTCTTTTAAGTAAGAGAGACCCCCATAAAATTAAGCTTGTAATGATACTTCACTTATCACAGGACTGCACTGGCAGTAAGGTTTTCATTGCTTAAATAACAGTATCTCTAAGATGCCAAAATTCTTTACATTAATTGCTGGTGGAGACAGAGCAATAAAGCTTCTGTACTAGCACATTGTGTACCCAGTTGTGATTAATGGTATAGTTAAACTTCATATTTGTTCCTGTAATATGATTAAGAGGAATAGGTTATTAGATAAAGTTCAAAACTAAGATAAATGCACCTTTTCAGCGAAACTTCAAGGCTTAAGTATTTACTTAAAAGATATGAAAAAAATATCTTCAGACCAGTTCTTCAGATGATGCATATTTCTCTAACTCCATATTTAGGCTTATTTACATCATATCAGAATATGTCTTCATTTTTTCTATTTACAGTAGAAGCCAGCACTGACCCTCTTTTCCTTTACAACTATGTAAAAAAGAGGTAGCTCCATCAATGCAAAGAGATTAACACTTCTATGCTTCACAGTACACAGCCTCTGTGTCTTTCCATAGTGAAGGTGAACAATAAATTCTGCTAAAAAAAAAATCTTGTCTGTAATTTTCCTCCATCCACTATATAGTAGTGTAAGGTTATCACTGAGTTCATGTAACATGGGCTAATTAGAGGATGTTTTGCATGTACAAAAAGCAAGATGGGAATACCTTAGCAAATGAATATAGCAATTTTGCTTTTCTGGCCACTGATACAACAAAGTTATTATTTGGAGGAGGAGGCAGGGAGGTTTGTTTGTATTTTGCCTTTTTTACCAGCAGTATATAGGTGGGTAGCTGAGCTTGCTGGAAAACAGCTTCAACTGATAAAACGATAAAAGCATTCTTGGTCTCAAACACTGTGCCTATTGTATGTCTTTGACCAGGACAAACAATAGTTCAGTGGAGAGGAATTTCATTTACAGCTCCTTTTTGGTAAACCAGATTCTCCTCTTCAGACCTTGGTCTGCTGGCTGCAGCATCCCTAGGCTGGTCTGGCTGGGAAAGCTTGCAAGAAGCTTTTAGACTAAAAGTCCTCTGGTTCTTTAACCTGACAACATGAAGGGTGAACGTACCCTTAGAAGGACAGCAGGACATTGAGAAAGCTCAAAGAGAAAAAGTAGCACTGTTTAGCATAAGGGGCAGCTAGCTATGAGATAGCAGTGCATATGCTTAGGCAGGGAAGGAGAAACAAATAGCATAACTGAACGGTTTTTAACAGCAGCCAGAGGACTGTTCTGGCATTATGACCTTTTCGCCTGTGAAATGCTGACACTAAAGTAGGAAGGACAGCATGAGTGTGAAGGCATTATCCCTACAATTTACATATGTGCTTGTAGTATGCCACAGAAGGGCTACTGCTCATCTGGACTTTTTCAGACACCCTTGGCACATTCCTTATTTCTGCCTAGAAGTATTGCATATATGGATTTTTAAACATTTGGCTAGGTGGTTCTGTGAGTGGAAATGTCTGGTTTCTCTCTCAAAACCCCATCTTCCCTTTGCCTATTCTCAACCCTCCTTTCTCTTATCTTTTTAAAGAAATGGACTGTTACTTACTATGAACATATTCAGTGCGCCATCCAGTAGGTATTTTCTCCCTATTAACTGGAAACCACACAAACTAGTATGCTCAAAATAAAACAAAAGCCATATAATGCTACTTGTTATCATTAGAGAGGCACCACAAGATGTTTTGTCCCATGCATTTAACATGCTATGGAATAGCGCAATTAGTAAATCCAAGATCATAGTGTTCAGGTGGCTTTTCCTCTGCTGTTGTTTGGAAAACATTTATGTTAATATAGCCACAAATTAAATTTTGAAAACTGCAGGAAGGTACTAATAACAATAGTAAGCTCATAGTCTTTAAATAGGTTTTTCAGATTGTTACACACTACAGTACACATCATGTACCATGATCTGAAAAAATTGATTCTTTATGTTGCTTTTTCATAACTACCAAACCTGTTTCTCATTTGAGAGTTAATGGAGAAGTATCTTCTGCTCTGCTGGTGATGAACGCAAAGTAGCTGGGAAAGTTTTGGCATTTTCACTACACTTGCTTATTTTGCAAAAGTTTTAAATGCAGATATCTGAAAATTCTTTTGCATTATCTTTAAAACTCTTTAAAAGGCAGCATCTTTGAAAGATTTTAATTTAAAAAGAAAAGAAAGCATAAAGCCCAAATGAAGAGCGACAGAATGAGCAGAGAATTTCTCATTGGGTCACAGGAGTCACCAGAGTAACAGGTGCTTCTGAAGAAGCTGTGAGAACCTCACCCATATAGTATGACCCCTCCATCACATCAGGGAAAGGAATGAGCTGGAGTGAGCAAGAGATTAGCTCAAGTCCTGAAATAAAAGGTCTACTATTCTCTGCTGAAGTTGTAGGTGTTGAAAATTTATTTGACCTTAAGAAAATGCTGTATTAACTAATGCAAAAGCAATGCATTGAGGGTTACTAGATTCACAGATATCATGTCTAGCTCCCAAAGCCCCTGATCTGAAAATTGCTGAGGAGATTGTTAAGGGGAACTACTATATGTGCTTGCTTTGCATTTATCCCAGCCTAGGTACCCACCTACAGCCCCTGTAAGAGACTGAATGTGGAGTAGGCAGACCACTGGTTCTACTTAGCACAGTCATTCTTATGTTTTAAACTTGTTTCGTCATGATATCATATGAACTAAGACTAAAGTTCAGAAATGGGCCTGAGTCTCAGACGATCAGATCTTTGGCTGTTATGAAATCAGCACAGCTTTTTCCTAGACCGGATCCTGGTCCTTTACATGAACTGGAGATATGATTGGACAGGCTGGAGAGCAGTAAAGATTAGTGGCTTTAAATCCTGGATGACTAATCTGTAGTTGTTAAACTGAAGTAGTGATGCAAAAGTTATGAACATTACACTGGTTTGTTTGGGGACTTTTACTTTTTAAAAAAATGTTAATAAGTATTACTTACTGGCTGCTGAGATGCATTAACAAAGTAATTTAGCTAAAAGCCAAGTATGTTGCAACCAAGATAATGACGAGCAGAATCTAACCCACAGCTGGAGAAAAGGGGTTTCCTTGTTATGAAAATGTGTTATTCAACACTTGAAAGATTTCTTATTCACAATAAAAGTTCAAACTGAATGAAGAGCTCTTAAGTTTCTGGAAACTACAAACCTGGGATACAGTCCATGATCCAAAGCAAAGTGTCATCATGTTCAATAACACTAATGTGATGACATTGATCAGAAGTTGATTAAAACTACACATGTCTCTCTAATGCTTTCAACACTTTAATTCACATATTCTTGTTAGGGGACTAAATGTTAAAATAGAACTTCACAAAGTACTTTCAAATACCTATTAGTAATTCAGTGTTTCTAAGTGACCAGAACTGACCTCACATAAGTAGACAAAATAAAGGACAAAGTATGTCTAGGCTGGTGCATTTTACAAGGGGGAAAAAAAAAAGAAAAAGGAGGAAATTAAAACCGATATTAAACCTTAGGCCATAAACAGCAACAACTGCTAGAACAGGCAGGTAATATAGTAAAGGTGAAAGGGTTAAGGAGCCTCATGAATATGAAAAGCTTTTAAATTACTGCTCATATTGACTCATTGTGTGACAAGGGACTGGACCCTACAAAGCACACCAGGACAGTGCCACCTCGTGGGACACTTGCTGATTTCAGTGGCCCTGTGCACAACTCACAGCATCAGAAACTCAGCTGCTACTGAGAGTGTGGAGACTGACAAGGGAATCAATCCCAGAAACAACAAACCACCGCACCACAATATTTTTGAGTTTGCAAAATCTGTTATATTGTGTGATGAACCACGATTGTGTGGATCACTGGAAGCACTCAGCCTTCATTAGCCTTTAGTTTGTACTCAGTTTAGCCTTTGAAGCTAAACAGGCCTGTGGACAAAGCCAATCAAAGACCAGGAAAATCTGTTCACTCTGACACCTGTCTACCTGGACAGCTACCCGTGCTACCTTGTCTACACATGACCAGCTTCATAGCACAGGCCATAAAGTTAATTCAGTTGTAACACGACTTGGATTGCGGCAAAGGCACATCTTCTGGAAAGGTGCTTAGATTTATGAAAATATGAAGAGATTGAAAATCTGCTTTCTCCCTGCATAATTTCAGTGGTTAGCCTCTTATTGTTACAAATGCGAACTTTAATTCTAATCTGCCTTTATTATCTTTTACTTTACCTCTTCCATCTATGCATCTTTGCTACAATCTACTTCACTAGATTAAACTGCTTTAGTTCTCTTAATCAACTGCATTGTAAGCACCATTTCCTTCCTGCCTCTCACAGTAAGCACAGAGGAAAGCCTGGCATATCTCAGCATGAGGGAACTGGCAGGGCATAATCCCCTCGGGGTCAGTGCACGGAGAGAGGGTTTCCCCCCCCCCAAGAAAGGCACTGCATCCAACTCTTCTGCGCTTTCAGCTGTTCCACGGAGCCAATGCTCCTGACTGCACCCACAAAGCCTGCAAGATTCAATGAAGGTGTGTAAAATTTATCCTTTAGAAAATAGAAAAAAAAAGTTCACTGAAATCAATTGATCTTTCTAAAAACTATTTTTTTTAATCCATCTGCATACACTAGAAGGCTTTAGTCCCAGTTTCATATTTTCTTCTTATGCAGCTAGATGCTACAGGTTATTTCATAATAAGGACTAGCTTTTTCCTTTATCTTCTTCCCCTACGAAACACAGCCAATGAAAGAGGAAATTTAAGTAAAAAAATTCAGAGAAACAGAAAAATAAGCACTTTTCCTTTGAGGAAAAAAAAAAAGCAAAACCATCACCAGCAATAAAATTCAAATGTCATCTCAAGCTATGCACGTAGGATTGAGCTATCAATCACAGAAAAATTCTGCTTGCATCTGCATCGTGGAAAAATACATTTCATCAATTTAGGACCACAAACAATCCCACAATTCCCCCAGCCATTTTTCTACATGCTCTTTACTGGATTTAGTACTATGAAACCAAAGGATATTTTGGGCAAAGTATATTTTTCTAAGTTTATTCTAGGACATCTAAATAGGATGTATGAAATAATTCTTCTACTCTATTTACTGTAAAGAGCTGAAGCCCAAGACAACTCTTCAGTTTAGGGCATAGTATCTTAAAGACACAGATCTACTAGAAACATGCCAGAAAAACAACAAGAATTACTGCAAGTCTAGAAAGCGCAGCCTCTGGAGAAAGACCTAAATAAATTATGTTTACCATGAAGAAGGACAGGGTAAATCTTGAAGTATATAAAAGGTATTTACAAAGAAGTTATCTTTATAAGATGCAATGGGCCTAAGTGCAGTTGGAAAGACTGAGGTGAAATAGTAGGAAAATCTGATCAAGAACATTGAAGCACTGAAGGTTTTTCAGAACAGGTTAGGCAGACATTTGTCAGGATTGATGAGATAAAGATGATCGGGATCTGGGGCAAAGGAATGGAGAAACTGATCTGTTAAAATACTGTCCAGTCCTATTTTCCTTTGACCAAATCACTTTCCTATGAGTCAATAATATTTACTCATGTCACCGTTTAAGGCTGGGCCGG
>NW_009595915.1:0-15522 GCF_000690535.1 Cariama cristata
AATAATCTTTATACTGGCATTTGCGATTTAATGGGCATAACCACTTAGGAACATAAAGGATAAATTTACATGTGTAACTCCCTGAGATTTGCAGGTAGATTTCTAAATTCTGTGCTTTGCATCTTTCACTGATTAGGTAAAATTTCCTTTCCCACTAATTGTACCTCCAAATCACAGGCAAAAATCAGAGATGAGTGTGACCTTGCAACAGGAGACTCAAAACGGGCCGTATGTATTCTAAGTGGAACGATTAACAATTTTCTAAGGGCAAACAATCATCATCAACACTTTGCCAGGGGACTGACTTAATAGGTATGCTATTAACATTAAAACAGACAAACTGCAAGAACGTTGTAAAAAATTATGTGGAGAAAACCTGAGCAGTGTTCACAGATATATGCATTATGTAGAAAATTAAATCAATAATAATAAAAGATAACATTATAAAATATGCATTAACAGTCAAAATAGTTTGCAAAATTCATTTTTACCAATGGTCAGTAAAATGTAGCTGTCCATCGGGCACATAACTTCTTCCACTCTTTCGCTCTGTAAAGAATAGATTATATATTTCCTGAGGAGATTTTTCTCTCAGGTCAAAAAGAGAGAAATGAGAGTCTGGGCTTCACTATTTTGGAACAGACACTCCAGAGAAGCGAGAGTTTCATGAAAGGCAAAAGCAATATTAAAATTCTATAAAAGCATACTAGATTAGGACAGAAAAAACCCTCAAGAGTTGATTAGGACCATGCAGTTGCTGGGGGCTTGTAAAAACAATTTTGTTCTTGTAGATGAAGTAGGAGCATACATATTCTTATTCTTTCAACATAATTACCATCACTGGTTTTTTACCGTGGTCATTTTTCCTACCCATGTCATTATTTCACACATGTAGGACCTCAGAACTTCATAAACACAAACGTATTTATCTTTGCAAAATCAGTTGTACTGTGAATCAGTTTATTTAAATAATGAGCTATACTTCGATTAATGTGTTTGCACATTGCCTATGAGTCAGCCATTTTGATTTAGATATTTTCCCAACGCTTTCAAAGCTATCTCAGTCTCTTCCACCAGGACACACACTGCCCACAGTAATCTTACTTTTTGAGCTTGACAACAACCCAGAATAATTTTACAACTTGTTCGCACCTTCCTCGCTCCAAAGAAAGTTGTTTCATGTTGTACCAGCTATCACAACCCAGCTAGGAATTCAATAAAGCAGGTCTCCTTCTGCAGGTTTTGAAACCTGAGTGACCACCAAATACTGTGAAGAATCACAGAATAATTTAGGTGGGAAGAAGCCCCTGAGGACATCTAGCCCAGCCCCTCACTACAAACAAGGCCAGACAGATCAGTCACCATACCAAGGGCAGAAAACAAGCAAACAAATGCCGCAGGACATAATAGACGAGTTTGAACCTATACAGAAAAGTCATATACTTCCTGCACTATTATATATCCAATTAAATGTAAGTGTCCATGTATTGCTTTTTACTCCAAGAAATGTGAAAGGAGATGCAATGAGACTACTTAGGAGCCATAAATTTGTCTGCCCTTGCAATATGTTTTCTCTCTTGACAGAAGTTATTAGCTCAGTTTTTTGCTATGCTATCTGCAGCCTCATGGCTTCTGCTCAGGGAGGCCCACACAGAGATACCCAAAATCCTATTGCTTTTTCTATTTCCTAAACACTTTGTTAAAGAAAAACAGATGAAAAATGCAACTAAAGATGTTTAGCATATGGTAACAAAGTATATATTGGCTATCCCAAAGGCAAAGGGCTATTCTCGTCTCTTGAGCGATCACTTACCATCCCACCTTCAGAAAAGCCTCACAGAAGTGCATCTGCACAACACTTTCCCATTCCCATCTGCAATACATGGCAGATTGTCTCCCACACAGACTAGCTTCCCTTCCCCTCAAAGAGCGCTTGCTGCAGCCATCCCTCCTCCCTCGGAGTTCCATGGACCTTTTAAAAATCACTCCGATTGGTTTTAAGTGTGTCCTTATAATAATAATACAGAAACAAAATCCCTACTCTACAAAATGTTGAAGGCTTTTTTAAAAACCTTTTGAGGTGACTAATACACTGGCTTCACTACCCACAGAGAAAGTATTTGCCTGAAAATTACAGTTGAATTAAGCATACCCATTATAGAAGCAATTTAAAAAAAACAAAACAAAACAAAACAAAAAACCAAAACAAAAAAAACAGAAATCATATCAGAAATACCTCACAGTCTGTACCTTGCAAGCTGTTTTTCCTCACAGGGCAGATCAGACTGAGACAACACGAGCACAACTAGTTGTTTTCTTCCACCTTCCCCTCACCTGCTTTTCCCTCCAAACCGCCCCTCAGGCGCCCCCCAGGCACCAACAGGCCACACCAGCCAACTGCCCCGTGCTGTTTCTAGAAGCATCTCTAGCCCAGCTCTCCTCAGGCATCTGCTGACTGCTCCCTGCCGCCTTCGCATGCCCACAGACGTCCTGCTCGCTCCACCATCTTCCCAGGGACCAAAGTGAGACGGACTGCCCTGTAATTTCCCGGATCATCTTTCCAACCGTTTCTGAAGATGGGTGCAGCAATTGCCTTCCTCCAGTCAGCCCCGAACTGATCCCTGCCTGCTGCCGCCCATCTCCTCCTTGAAGGCAGGCTGTAAGCCCAGAGGCCTCCCCTCTGTCTCCGCAGGGTCACTGAGCATCATAACCATGCCTACTTAGTTTGGCACTCTCCACAATGGCCTTCTAATTGCTACTAATAAGTAGGTAATTTTATTTTTTTCTTAAGGCCTATCCTATATTGTTGTTGAAGAAAAGACGGAACAGACAATGGGATCCTTCAAATGGAAAATCTGCATTAATTATGACTGCCCGGATTTACCAAAGGTTTTGTCCTTACCCTACATTTTTTACTCCATCCTCCAACACTAAAATTCCTTTAAATGTTTTTCTTATTATTTCAAATATGTTAAGGTATTTCATAGAGAAGTATGGGCTTTATTGCATTACTACCATAAAAGTAATAAAAACATCCATTTATTACCTGTTCTGGACAATCACACTTGGTATAAAATTGGCTTTATTAGGTACATTATGAGGTAAATTATTTCCTTTTCCTTATTTTCTTATTTTCCCTTTTATGAATTACCTATCCACCCACAGGTTCAAGAGGTTTAAGAATGATAAATTCCTTGTAATCTACTGATCCAATAATCTTCAATGTAATCTATTTTAATTTAAAAAAATGTATAAAATCTAAACAGGGTGACAATCTTATCAAATCCAGGTAAGTTAGCATTACTTACATCTTTTATTCAGATTTCTTATATTTCAAGAATGAGAAGAAAATCTCTATAAGAGCAGAATGAGTTAAGCGGGCAGTCAAAAGAGAGCATTATTCTGCTTTCATGGTTGACTTCAGTGGTTTATGTTAAAGTTACAATTCTATTTCAAGATAGTATTTGCCTGTGTGAAAGAAAAAAAAACCCTTTTCTTTCTGTATTTCTCAAATGCTATTTGTCAAGAAACAGAGCTAGTCTTTTGGGAAAATGTAGCTGTGTCCATTACACCTGAGCATTACCTCTGAATGTCTGTCAATACACTGGGACCTGGGTCTATCTCTGTGTAAAGATTTAGATTGTATATATTTATGACTATATTTACTTGCTAAATTATAAACATTAAAAATGTAATAAAATTATGAATGTACAATATTATTTTAAATAAAGCAAAGAAATTAATTTATAATTTTTAATACTTACACTACTTACACTTATTTAAATTTTTATACATATTTCTGAGCATATTCTTCGCAATCTGAATCAAAACAGTTATGTTCCAATCAAAACCAATTTTAAGTAAAATATAGGGGAAAAAAGAAACTCATAAATTTGAAAATGCCACATTTACTACCCTCCAATTAAATCAATACAAATATATTATGAATGCCATGGAAAATTTCTGACTTGATTTTAGGATTGCTTAACTAAAAGCAATAGACAAAGCCAGTTCAGCAATTAATTGATCTTTTCACAATTCTAAATTTTCTTTCTTTTTTTTTTTTTTTTTTTTTTTTTTTTTTTTTTTCCCTTTTGCAGACTGCTCTTGCAATCATCCTGCAACTCAGATTCCTACTGAAGCCACAGGGATTTTTGTTGGAGCTGGAGCCACTGCAGGATGCTTCAGGTTGGTTTGTTTGCCATTTCCTTCACTCCTGCTAATGGCTGCAATTCCATTAAAGCCTGGTCTATAGAGCTCTGCAAATGTCTCCATATTGTACCAGAGCCTCGGTATCCTAAAATGAGCACCTCCTTATCCTTGCACTGGGCAGGTCACCTCCCTGATGCACCTCAGAGACAAAGACCAGAGGCAAACTCTCATCTGCTACACATCAGAGAAACGTGGGAGGAAACAGGTCCTTTCCTCAACCCATGTCTATATACTGTAAAATTAAAGCAGGTAAGCAAAACCTGTTTATGCGTTCCAATGAGTAACATCCCTGAAGAGCTGAGGATTGAGTGATTTCAACACAGCAGCACTACAGTTTCTCTCTGAATTATTTCAGCATTAACCTCTCTGGTGCTGCAACATTTTTAACCCTTTCCAATGCACTGGAGGGATAGTAGAGTTGGTCTGCAGTGCTATTAAGGTCATATTATCATGGTTATCTATGTTTAGCTCCCATGAAAAACAAAAAGCTCATGAAAGAGTTTTTAATTATGTTGGAAATCTATTAGAAATTCCAAGTAAATGCTTGATCAGACATTGTGTTCCTTTCTCTTTATTACTCACAAAGAAGACCAATACTCTGCCTAGAGCACTTTAAGTCCCAGGAGGAATATTCCCACAACTCTTGCTTCTATCAGCACATGACACATATTGGAAAGGTATTGTTGAGGATAAAATTAAATACTAGGGTTGTAAAAAGGTTTTAGCTCTTGCTAATGAGTACATTTATTTTTTTTTGCAATGACAGCAGATTAAGACTAGTGTGTTTAAATAACATTAAAACATCCATAATTTTTATAGACTTTGAATAGCAAAGACATCAGCAGGCAGAAAAAAGTGAACATTTCAGAGAATGACTTGCAGGCTGTTCTTTTACAAGTCATCTGTCACAGGCTTATTTCAAGGTTGTGCCATCGATCAAAACTTACAAGACTTGCTTGAATTAGTTATGGGGCTACAGGTAGGTACAGGAGGGCTGTGCTATCCTGTCAGGTAAACAAGAGCCTTTTGTTGACTTTGTGGAGCTGAGATTAAATTCTAATGCCCCTGTTAACAGTTATCTCAAGTTTCCTTAATCCTTCATGAACATTTGCACCTATTCTGAACGTGTGTTTACCTGCATCATCAGCACGTAAACATTTACCTGCCTAACTCTTGCCTGCCTTTTCCTCTCAGTCTCACCAAATTCAAGAAAATTGTTTCCTGAAGGAATGCAAGTACAGTAAATACAAATAAACATTTTTGGTTTAAATCTCTGTAAGCAGATAAATTTATGCTGAATACTTGTTTTGTTGCAACCATTCTCCCTTAACCGTTGCACATATTTGTAGAAACAAAAGTGAACTACTTGGAAAAAAGCTTGTTGTTTTGGAATAATGAAGAACTGAGACATTTTCAAAGTCTGTGTGAAACTTTGGATCAAACAAAACTTTTTCCATTTGCTAATAGTCCCAGTAACAGTCCCAGTATATCTGAAGATAATTATTAGACCTGGGAGGGGGTGGATGTTGGGACTGGATGTAGCTGAGACGCTGCTGCTAATGAGGTGAAAGGATTTATACTGAATTCTTAAATATGTGACTGCATGATACAAAACAGTAAAAACCTGGAAGCTGGCACTCTGATTTTTCCTGACTCCACCCTGAGGGAGGAAGAAAATTATTATCTCTTACAAGAATAATGAGAAGATTAGTATCTCTGTTCTGAGAGTCCTCGAGGAAGATCTTTCCTTCACACAGGACATCTTCATAAATGAACAAAGCACACAGAGATCTGGATAAAGACAGCATGATACTCTTTTCCCCTCCACTTCCATCAGTCAGCAAAACTAATGAAGTTAGAAACTACATTTCCAAGTACCTTTCCTTCTCCTTTGTCCTTTTTCAGATGGGTATCTCCATTGATGGATCTACAAGGGCTGCCCTTAGCTGAGAAAGTCCTGATGGTTTGGGTTAAAGGCAAAGTGTATGAGACAATAATAGGTCCAGCATATCAGAGTGGGAATGTGGGAAAACATTTGAGGCCTTCTGATTAAACCATTGATTAGGGAATTGGGCTTCAGCCTTTCAACATCAATCTACCAGGGTAAATTCAACTCTCACCTTCGTCTGAAAACGTGTAAAGAAAATTCTCCCTGATGGTATTTCTTTCCCATGCAGCCTTGATACATAAGATTGCCCACAGAACATAAATTATTATGTCTAGCCACTTATAAAGAACTAGTTTCTTCTTACGGGACCTAGATAGAAATAAAAGTTGAGCAGCTTCGTAGTTTTTAAAATGGTGAAAGCCACCAAAATTCAATTTGTTTGACACCTACTGGAATAGCTGAACATTCAGAGGCATCTGGTCGCTAGGAAACTCTGGAAATTTCATGTCTGAATCAGACAGTCACTCGCAAAGGCACAACAGCATCATTTCCACGTGGGCTGTAGCAGTTCTTGTAGTACCAGAAGATACCCAGTGAGTAGAAGAAATGCTGTACTGAAAGATTCTACTTCCTAATGCTATGCAAATACCTGGGATGCCAGGATAGCCTGAAGTTGCAATTTCCATTTGGCCAGCTGTCATAAATAATGTGTAGGTATATATACATTTCTCCCAGAGACTCCAAGAAGGTCTTCAAATGGCATCTAATATTCTGTGCTCACAAAATAAAATCCCTGTATATCCATAGCACAAAGTTACTTATTTCCTCAGACACCATTTCAAAGAAACTACGTATCTGTTTCTTTAAAAAAGAACCTAGAAATGGAACCTCTCCAAAGATTCAAAACTTAAAGGCAGTGATGCAGCAAAAGGGACAGTATTCAAATTTATAGCAGATGTTTCATTGTTTAATGCCACTGTGGAAAATATTCTAGAACAGCATAATGTGATACTTATTTACCCTTTCATAAAAAAGTGTATGCACAAACAATTTCCAAGTCTTTGTGACATATGCAAACTTTAGACTGCTAGGATTAGGTTCTTTAATCAAAAAAACCCCAAAACTCCTATGAGCAGTGGCACACAGATCATATTCAGTTTATATAATCATCTCCCCTCCAGAAGACTGCTTGTGTTTTATTATGTAAATAATGCCTTGGTAAAAGATTTTCAAATCTTGCTCCCCACAAAGGAAATGAACAGCGACTCGGCAAAATCACAAAGGAAGAGGGATTCTCCTACCCTACATTGCATGGCCAAATGAGTAAATGATCACACACTGGAGCATGAGTACTTGCCTATAAACACTTCCCATAAAGGCTGTTACAGCATTCCTAGCCAGCAAGTAGCTAAATGGTAACTAATCCTTGTTCTTTTATATACCTATAACAATCAAACCATATATAACTTCTATTTGAAATATCTTTTTGCTCTCTGAAGAGCCCTCAAAATCACAAATCAGTCTCACATACTAAATAAATTACCATGAGCTTGTTATGACATAGAACTGTAAGCCAGAGAAATTAAATTGAAATTTTGAAAGTAAATCCTTAAAGTAAATTTTGAAAGTAAATCCTTGCACTCATGTTCCATGAACTTTGGAGCGATGGTTTTTCCCATGAGGATTCAAACAAGCAAAACAAATCCAAAGAAGCAACTTCCAAGTAATTGTCTCACAGGTGGTGTGTTTCAGATGCTACCCTACTTGACAGGAATTGATTGCCCAAATTCTTGGTCACAAATAAGAAGAAATTAAATGAGACAAGGCAGGATCTGATCACCTTTGATCATAAAATCAGATATGCCACATAAACAAAGTTTCTCTTAATAAATGGAAAATATATGGCCTTCCTCATCCACAGTATGAAATATAATTCAATATTAGAGAACTGAGTGCTAACACACACTTTTTTCTTTGCTGCCCAGCAGCAGAGGGCTCAGGGTAGCCTGGCTGTGGGTAAGAGTCCCTGTAGATGTCTTCTCTGACACTGTGGACCACACTGATGATGAGGCACCAAGTCGCAGGAGTGTCACTGTCTAGGGAGCAAACCCCTGCCTTTTTAGCTCTGCAGCTCTGGGACCCATGGCTAGTTCATTTGATGAAAACTTACTCAAGCACATGTAAGCAAAGCCCTGTGCTTGCCAACACAGCGCTCACGGTCATCCGAGTCTAGATATTGGGATATCAAACCACTCGGGGCTTTCTATTTGCAGGAATGTCTGCTAAGCTCATCAGTGGAAAGTTATTCAGAAAAAAAAAACAAAACACAAAATGTATTTAATTTTGTGTCCTTTGGAATAACAATAAATTAATAATTTCTAGTATCCTGCAGTGATTATTCACACTGGTCTGCAGTGATGAAAACCAGCTTTTATACTTACCTTTGTTATTCCAAGTACTGATGTGAAAGTCCAGTTTTGAGGAAAAAAATCATAGTAAATATCAATTAAAAAATAAAATATATACAAGATAATTGCTATTGCTTTTTTGAATTTTTGTACAGTAAACACAATTTGTTTCCATTTTTTTCCACTCAAATTAAACAAACTAACAAAATATATGTTTATATATAATGAATGCAAAATATATGTTTATATATAATGAATGCATCTACTAGGTGGAAATGAAAAGAAGAAATGTGTAAATGCTTTCTGACTGTTCCATAAACTTCATTTTGTTTTAGTGATGTAAATATTATTTTTTAAATGAATATTTCATTTAAATACTGATTAGAAAAACTAAGGAAAAAGAAAATGCTTTGGTTTCGGATGACTATGGGAGACTAAGAATGTCAATTTAATCCATTCAGCAATATTGAATCTGCTCTATTAATTTCATTAAAATATGTATTTTCAAATATTTTTCAGTTATTTTTAAGACAAAAAGAGAAAGGGAGCATTGAGGTTGTTGTGCTAGGTAAAATAAATAAAACTGGACTCTCCTACACTTCTGAAGATGAATGTATAAACACATGCTGATAAGATAAATAAACACAGCTAGAGACAAATTCACAATAAAGCTCTTTTCCTAATAGGTTGCACTGCCATGCCCACTAACACGTAGTGAATCTGTGGTGCTATTTCATGCATTACTTGTGACTAATTCTTGCTGACAACACTATCTGCAAGGAGGACAGCCAGGAACACTATCTCAGGCCTTGAGCATGGATAGAAAACTTTTGATTTCTAATGTGATGCATTTCAGGCATTCAGAAATAATGAAGTTGTTATGGAGGCATCTTTGTAAGCGTAATGACCAGACGATTGCTGACCACTTATGAAGAATATACAGAGAAAGGACAGCAGATATACAGATTTAAACAAACCAACCAACAAACAAACCAACACCCAAAACCCAAACAAATGTTTATGCACAACTTAATAATACGTTGTATTTGGCAAGTATGCTACTGTAATCAAAATCAAGGACTAATTTTAATTCACCTTCTCCCTACTGGTAATTGTTCATAGTTTTTCTGTGGTCATTTCCCCCATTTTGTAAGGTGAAATGTAGCTGTCTGCACGATTGGTGTAGAACAGCTAGAGAGGATGATAACATGGTACAAGCTCCTGAAATAAGCTTTTCAATCCAAGCCACCAGAGGTGACAGGCTACATCTGTTCTTAGTTTTTCTTTATTACTCTACATGAAGATTCTCTGGTCATCGCAGTATTTGGAAAATTGGCAATTATTTAAAATGTGATACATTAAGATTCTTACTGTAACTGTAGACACAGTGCCTCACAGAGAATAACATTAGATGTGTGTTAATAATTAATAAAACAGACACTGAGGAAATTATTTGAGTATAGAAAGAGATTCTTGAATAGTTCATAAATAACAACAGCCTCTGTAGAAAACCTGCAAGGCCCAGCATGCTGTGTGGAGTGCAAATCGACATTCAGCAATTGCTTTAACCCAACACTTTCCAACTGGAAAAGATAGCCTTTGACGGGGTGGATATGAAGAATCAAATTAAAACCTGTTTCAAAGCCACCATCTGAAGGCAGAAATGGTGACCTGGATCTTGGGGTGTGGTTTTGTGGGGTTTTTTTTTGTTGGCATTCCTTTCAGTATAATGTTCACGGACTGACACTCTACTGCAGCATGCTAACATAGACTCTGGCACCAGTATCTCAACTTGTTAATTTTGAGAAATGTGTTGCTTTAAAAATTGCTGGAATTAAAATGAAATGTGCAATAAAATGACAAAGTCTGTAAGGAACTGAGTGCTTGGCTATTATAATTAATTATTGTATTTTACTGGAGTACCCCCAAAAACGTATTTCTTGTCATACAGGTAAAGAGATGTACTGCTGGCACATGCCAGTCAAAAATTTACATCATTGATCTTGGATTTTATTGGATCAATACTGTTTGTCTTTGTTGTGAGCTGCAAGCAGTTCTCTGTGTCAAGCTATGTTTTTGGAGCTCTTAAAATTGGCAGAGAATATGCCTTGAGAAAAAGAAAGAAAGGGACAAATGGTAAAAATATACACACACATATACATTTACACACATAACAGTGATTCACACTGCCTACATTTGTCAAGATCAAACATCTTCTTGAAAATATGTCTGATTGAAAACAGAGCATCGATCCACATTTTCTGAACTATACTACATGCTATGTCAATGAAGTTGATACCAGTTTAAAACCCAAGAACAAAAATAATGTTACCTACTGCATTTAACATTTGAAGTTCATGGCTTTGGATATAGAAACACTGCTCCATGTAAGTAAAGGGAAATGTGTTCTGTCACCCACAGAAATTTATGAAATAGTTAACACGTATCAAGAGATCCCTGTGCCCATTATCTAAAACCCAAATCAATCCTGAACCATTAATTTTCAATATCTAAAAAAGATTGATTGACTTTTCTACAAAACAATCTTTTTCACGTGTGTGTTCTTAACCTCACAACCTTCCCCACAAGCATCTGAGGAAGTCCTCATGTACCAGGGTTCAGTACTTGTTCTCCCAGCACTGCTAACCTTGCAGAAAATTCTGTGTATCATGTAACCAAATATAACTTCCAATTCTAATAAAGCTAAGGTTCAAATATTTGCAAATTTTATACAAATGAACTGCAACTAGATTTGCATCTTTGGCCAGGATGGATTTAATTTGCACAAATGACAGAAGGTGACTCAATATTAGGACACCAGGATTTATGGCACTGCACCCACTACCAAATGTTTTGTCTCCCCCCTCCCCCCACCCCCCTGTATTTCATTCTAGGCATATGAGGGTAATATATTGTTAAGAGTTTATTGTATTTCATTCCGAGCGTATAAGGGTAATATTGCTGTGAGTTGTAACAGAATCACAACTTTTACCAGGCCACTATCTGTCATAATCTGGCCAAGTTTTCAGTAAATGTATGACGTTGATTGAACCTCTAGAGTGATTGTTGTCACTCCGGATTACCACACAGAGAATCTAAAAGTTAACCTCACCCACCGAGTCAGATGGGACAAACATGCAGGAGGAGCAGGATGGCAAAGCCAATGTCTCTATATCCTGTTGCTGTAGAAAGGTGTAACTTCCATGACAACTGTGGCTCTACTCATGCCTGCTTCTCACAGGCTCTTTAATGCTACACTCTCCCATAGACACAGTTCTCTTTTGCACTTGCCTATGCTTTAAACTTAGTTTTCTGAGAAACAGCTAAATTGCAAAAACCTGGAAGCTTAACATAGCTGTTTTTTCTCTTGGAGTTTCGTTCACTTTTGCAGACTCAAATCTTACAAATTCAAGTAGATTGTGAATCTCACATATTAACAACACACCTTAGAAGGTAATTAAAAATATCTATGTTTTAAGAATACCTTTTTAATATGTCAAATGTGCTTTCACTTCATGCAAAGACGTGCAAAGATGTTTTCCTAATGCTAAATCTGACTCACTCTGTCTTGATAAGTAAGCACCACAGTGCGTATTTGTGATAGGCGTACGCTATACACACACTCCCCACAGAGATTTCAGCCCCCTTTCAATATGTTGAAAAGGACAGCTCATCCTTTCTTTTCCCCACCTCCCTCCATGATAAATTTGCAGTTTCCTCACAAAATAAGAGAAAAATTTATAAACTTTCAATTTCGGGCAAAGACCAAGCTGCCATGTAATGTTAGAATTGAGCTCCAATTTAGAAATCAAAAAGTCTAAGGGTAGCATTCTCTTTTATGAATAGTTTACTGTTGCAGAAGACACTCACAATCTTTTATGTATGTATATAATCCATTCAAAACCAAGGCAAAGCAGCAATAAATTCTGGGTCACCAGATCAGTGGTGCTCATAACTAGGGTATAAAATTGTCTTGTTTTCTGCTTGCTTTCCACCTAATTTCATTTAAAAAATATTGTATACCTTCATATTGCTTAGCAGATTTATTTTTACATTAACATGTTAAACATGTTTTGTCTCTTAAATGATTTTGTCTCAACTTATCTTTGATGGCTTTACTTAGTAATTTGTGATTTATAAAGATCTATGTGAGGGCAGAATCACACCTTTGAAGAATATGAGCAAGACGTGACTTTTGCTGCATATCCCAATGATCAGCAAGAAGTCAGGCGCATGTATCTGACAAAACAAACGATTTACTACCAGAATATAGGCCAAAGTCCATATTTTTCTTCCTATTTCCTGTCAACCGCACCTTGGACAAAAGTGATGACAGTCACTTTCTCTAGTGTAGCAGACAGACCTTTTGACATACCTTTCTTTAGTCCTTATTTTATCTGAGACTCTTACTTGGGGTGCACCTCATTGCTTTTCTGGAAAATAACTTCCGATTTCAGGAAGGCCATTCTGTTTATAAAACACCCCTTACTAAAGAAAAAAGCTTTAATGAAGTTGTTGAAGCTGCTTAACAGTAATGTCTGAACACAACTTTGGAGAGTCATTATCCTTGTTCATTTCAATCACTCTGACGGTTTGAATGGCTGGTGATATTAATGTAGTGGTGATTCAGAACACTGAGAGTATGATACAAGGTTAGGATACAAGCCTAGCCTCTAGGATACTGCTACGAAGTCAAATGAAAATGATAGTCACCTAAAGTTACTACTATCCCTTTCTTACTTACTTAAGCCAGAAATCTCAATCCTCTTACCTGTGCTTAAAGTTAAAATAATGATTTTTGCCCCTGTTGACAGCTTCATACTGAAGAGGCTACTGTTTTCGGAATTAGGGGGTAGAAATCATTCGCGTTCTGTGAACTTCAGCAGAGGGTCTGGTCTTGCCATTGGCTATGCGATGCTTGTTGGGTCGACAGAGAACATCTCTGCTCCTCAAGGCGGCCAGCATCAAGTTAACTGTAAGTAACACCTCCAGGAGACTTTGACTTAATTAACTTCACTGATGAGAAGCCCCAAGTGCAGGATGTGGAAATGACTTGGAAGAATTTACGATTACAGCATGTGGTCCACCTATTGGGATAGTTTTAGGATTACTGGGTTTTGGAGATGTGTACTGGTTGAGCTGCTTAGCACAGCTACTAGGAAAACTAAAAAGAAGGAGATGCAATAGTTTCACAAAATGCTTTTCTATTAAACTGGGCACACAGATAAAACAATGTCTGAGAACGAGGGCCATGCTTGACATAGCTGCTTGCAAGGATCAGACCAATGTGGAACATGCTCCACATGCCCCAAACACTAGAAGATGAATGCAGTCTAACCTTCTCTGTTGGTTTATTGGTCTATTGGTTTAGCATCTCACTTTCTGTTCTTTTTTTTTTTTTTTTTTTTTCCTTTCCCTGCCCTGTGCTCACTCCCCCAATAGAATCATGGAATCATAGAATCATTTGGGCTGGAAGGGACCTTTAGAAGTCATCTAGTCCAACACCCTGTGGTGAGCAGGGACATCTCCACCTAGATAAGGTTGCTCAGAGCCCCATCCAACCTGACCTTGAATGCCTCCAGGGATGGGGCTTCCACCACCTCTCTGGGCAACCTGTTCCAGTGCTTCACCACCCTCATTGTAAAAAATTTTTTCCTTACGTCAAGTCTAAATCTACCCTCTTTTAGTTTAAAACCATTACCCCTTATCCTGTCACAGCAGACCCTGCTAAAAAGTCTGTCCCCATCTCTCATATAGGCCCCCTTCAGGTATTGGAAAGCCGCAATGAGGTCACCTTGAAGCCTCCTCTTCTCCAGGCTGAACAACCCCAACTCTCTCAGCCTGTCTTCATAGGAGAGGTGCTCCAGCCCTCGGATCATTTTCATTGCCCTCCTCTGCACCTTCTCCAACAGGTCCATGTCTTTCCTGTGCTGAGGGCTCCAGAGCTGGATGCAATACCCCGGGTGGGGTCTCACCAGAGCGGAGTAGAGGGATAGTGATGCCACAACCAGTTATTACCCTTATTAGCTGGTAACCTTATTGGTTGCAAGTTTTGAAAGGGAAGACTCTCAACTGCCAAGCCTGCCGGGTAAGCAAGACCAATACAAAAATGAAGTGTTTCCCTGGACCTGGCCACACAATGGCCAAATCTGGGGCTAGGAATTCGCCTGAGGAAAGATACAGTAAGAAAGGTACTGTAAGAAAAGGTGACAACTAGCCACCAAACAGTGATATCGCCTCTGAAAAATATTTAATTATTTAAAACACATTCTCCAGAACAGATGTTAGGATTGAGATAGCTCTGAATGATACAATCAATGAATAAATGATAAAACGTTTCTCGTTTGTGGCAGTGATCTGAAATAATAACAAAAAGATAGCTACTTTAGTCTGAGTTTTGCTTATGCCATTAAAATTTAAACCTGATTAAACTGAACCAGTCTGGTTTTATAACCTGTCAGTATGACAAAGGGACTTTGACACATTTGTCTTCCGACACATTATGGAGATTTACATTTTGTACCTTACAGTTATATCTGTATTAAAATGAGTGAGCACACTGAACATGAAAAGAGTGATTCATAATAATGGCATTAAAAGCAATAAAGAGTTAAGGACACTATGAAGGAAATGAGGCAGAAAGGTAAAAGAGGCTCTGTATAAAGCAGAGTGGAAGGGAAAGAAATACCTCTTTGCTCTTGCCTCTTTGTTATTAGTCTAAATAAAAAAGATGTAAACAGAAGGACTTTCTGCATAAAGAATCAACGCTGAAATAAAAAAGCCACCTAGAAATAGTTTTCAATCCCCTAATCTTATTTTGCACTAAACACAGAGTATCCTGGGGTAGACATACATTAAAGTTTGAATTCCACGTATGTCCGTAATTTCTTTCTGCGAGCTTGGCTTTCTAATGGGACTTTGTTTGATCTTGAAGTCAACAGAGAAAATAGAGATGAAGAGGATTCCTCTCCTGTAAATATTTTCGTCCTATTAAGACATTTTCCACTGCAAATG
>NW_009595916.1:0-276 GCF_000690535.1 Cariama cristata
GTCCTAAGATGAAGGCTCTTCTGTGCCACACCCATACTGCTCCTTATAGCCTCCAATGTCCGCTGCTCAGAGGGTCCTTTTAGAACCAGACGCCTTCCAGATGAAGTCCCCTCACTGTGACCGCAAATATGTCCCCAAGGAGGAGCTGATGATGTTTCCCTCTGACCCTCCTTTCTGCAGATCAACAAGGAGAACATGGAAAAGGCACTGAGCCCTGAGATGCTGTCTACTGACCTGGCTCTCTACTTGGTTCGTAAAGGAGTAAGTATCAGCGGG
>NW_009595916.1:622-822 GCF_000690535.1 Cariama cristata
TATGTTGCCACCACTCCCCTCACCAGGCAGGTATCAGCCTCCCTTCCTATGGAGCTCGTTGTGGTGCCCTTCCCCAAAATGCCTGGGCTGGACAGCACCCCAAAATCCTCCTGGCCTGAAAAGCAATGCTGCTACTGCTGGTCCTGAAAACAATGAAGGGGCACAACATCACTACCATTCAGCTCCAGTGGGGCATGGGC
>NW_009595917.1:0-4882 GCF_000690535.1 Cariama cristata
CGCGGTGTCCCAGCTGTCACTGGGCCATGCTTGCGCACAGGCCTAACACAAATGCTCCTGACAGCCTTTTAGCCCTGGCAGTGAAATCCCCGTGGTTACCTACCCAGTGTCACAGGAGAACCGCAAAAAGCGCCTGAGCCGTAGCGCGGCCTGCCAGCATTCATTCCTCTTCTACCCCAAACTGCCTCCTGCAGGGTACAGAACAGAGCGGTTTGCTTTAGCGTGTCACACCGGGGAGTCCAAACCCATTACAATTTCGTTATGATGCCATCCAGGCTTCCTGAGGGGGTCTGTCCTCTTTCTTGAGGTGCATGGCAAAGGGATTCAGGTACCCAACCCACAGATAAACACTCCAGTCATGAAAAGAACAGGGAGATCTCGACCGGCATTTCTGCCCTCCTCGCTCAACAGTCTGACCCTTTCTAAAAGTGTCTAAATGGCTTCTAATATTTCAACACAAATGTTTGATTTGTAAGCAATTTTTAAGTCAGCTGGCGAGGGCAAGCAGTCAGCTGAGAAAGGACACACCTCAGAGGTGACGATATGGGTGGCTGCAAACTGCTGAGGTAAAAAAAATCCAGTTTTTCTTGCAAACCCTTGGCAGGTCCTTCACCTGACCTCTGCCCTGGACCACCTCGCCTTGTGTCAGCGTGGTTAAAAACTGCATGTCCTCCCATCTGTGGAAATACAACGTACAGCGCAGTCGGAGTATCATTTCAGCGTAAGTTTTCAAATAAGCACCATCGCATCTTTGCTGACAATGATTATCAGACAGCGGGCTCTTCCCAGGCAAGCACTTCTCATGAAGCACAAAACGAGGGTGTGCAGTGCATTGCAAAAGATGTCCGTCAGCTCCTTCGACACCAGGTGACAGCTTCAGGCTGTGTTTTTGGGGTCTGGGAACTGTGTTCTGGGAACCCCCACCTCCCATTCCCAAACCAGGAACAATAGTCTTAATTTTGGGGGTTGTCTCGGTCGGTTTATATGTCCAGGGGAAACAAAGATAGACATCAGCATCCAGAATGCTTTAAAATAAAATATTATATTCATATCAAACAAGGACCACATATTCCACTGTAGCCTTAGCCACATCCAAGTGCCACCTCTTTGTGGCAGAAATTACAATCCCAGGGTGTAAATCTGTGAAAAATCTGCCTCCATTTAGGTCAATAAGAAGCCAGCTGGATTTCAGAGCGGGGACAGGACAGGCAGCACAACGCCCGGAGATTCCCTCCTACCCCAAGGGGATCCTGTGACCCCTGTCAACCCCACAAAGCTCACGCTGCAATGACTTTCAGATTTGTCGTCGGGCAAATTCAGTACATTGAAACACGCTACGGTCCCGTACGGCATTAAGTTTCTGTACAGCACATAAGGGATTTCAGCGATAATGCCTTACGTGGCAACATTGACAGCTGGCTGCTTCTCTCATGTTTTTAAATGCTGAAACTGCATTTTCTATTTTTCTGTCTCTGTCCTTCAGACCAAGTCAGAATGTCAGGTCAGTGCATTTCTAAGTAAATTAAAATTATAGTACTGTTTTTAGGACACCTTTAAAATCAAGTGTTGTACTGGGCAGCAAAGGCATAATTAAAAAGCATCTTGACACATCTGCAATTTTCGTTTTGGCTATATTAGTAAAAGCAGGCATGAAATGGGTCTCGGGGCACTTTTTAACAGTGGCTGTCGTGCTAAGTTGGCCACGGAAATCAAACTCAAAAAAATATTGCTGATCTTTCTGGCACATTCATGTTGGGACGTGAATAAACCTCCGTTCTCTGTTGCCACCCATACGCTTCCTTCTACCCACAGAATGTTTTATTTTAGTGGCAAGTTAAAATTAAATGTCTGTTACTGCAGCAGTCAGTAGGAAATACTTGGCCTGGGCGGCTGTCAGGAGAAATGGTTACGTAAAGCGTGCATTTGATGTCTCACATTAATATTGGTCTATTCGGGACGGCTAAGGGTCACACGAAGATGCTGCTGACGCTGGGACTGGCAGCGTGCCGCAGCCTTACGTAAGAGTCGAACCGCTCATTGCTGCAGGAAAGGCACAGTGAATGCACCCGTGGCCTCACGTCTGTCATTTCGGTTTATCCATTATACTGCAGCGCTTAAAGAATTGCTCTGAAAGGGCCCTCAAGCTGACAAAGTGCTTTGGTCCCGAACTGAAGTTTCCAGCTTTTGCAGCACAGCTCGGTGAACACAGAACATTCTAGCTGAAGAAAGTTCAAAAATTAAGACCACAAAACTTAGTCTGTATGTTACCAGGAACACCAAAAAAAGGAAACAAAATTCAAAACAAAATATGGTTTTGAAACGCAAACAATACAGTATGTAAATACTAAGCTCTGTAAACATTCCCTCCCACATTCTAGATTAAACCAACAGCATCCATCCATTTTTTAACTGGATACTTGTTTGTGCATTAAGGTAAAGGATTTGATTTGCGAGCAAGTGAAACATTTAAGTATAAATGTCAGATCAAACTCATGGTATGTACTTGTAATTATCTGCTACAAAAAATGCAATGCATGAAGAAATTACAGGAACCATGGAGTTGTTATACAGTGATCCTGAGCGTCACCATAATTCTGGCGCTGGGATGGTACAACTCAGCAGCCTTGTTATTCCTGGACTGTGGAAAAAAATTATAAATTCGGCCTTCTGTTGCCTTCAGCGCTGTTACGGTGCTCAGATATGTGTCATTCCTGCTACAGTGTTTATACACTTTAGCAATAACGTCTCAGAAAAAAATTATTTGTGTAGGACCTACTCCACAAATCTCAACAGTGTTTAAGGTGTGTACACTGCCGGGAGGTTCATGCTACTTAAATTTCTCCATGCAAACTGTGCTCTCCTTTCTGTTTCCAGAGTCGGTGGGCTCGCTCAGGCTAAGCACGCTATCTCCTGCTGCATGCTGAGGTAGTTGCAGAGGAGCAATTGTGTAACAGGCTCATCCTTCATAGAATATGGTGGAAGCTCCACTGCTCGAGTAACGTAAAGCTAAATGCGTAATTTTGGAAAACACCACAACAGAATATAAGGTCAATTTTTCTTGATGACAGATTACAAGAGTGATAAGTAATGTTTCCCAATACAAGCATTTTTTTTTAGTATCAACTCAGGAGATTTTTCTTTTTCCTCTCATCAAACTAAAGAACAGCTGGTGTTAATTATTCTTAACAATAACCTCTTTAACAGTAGGTATTGAAAAAGGCACCTTCCAAGGTAGATAAAGCTAACTTCTCAGTCAATAGGGTATGGAGAGGCACCTCCTGTTTGTTTTTTTTATTTTTAGTTATGGCAATAAATTTCCTCTTGTAAGTAGATTTCATTCAACACCGGTTCTGTCGAGTGAATAAATGCAAATTCTATTGTCCTAGGATGATTATTTTTTTTCTGATCATAGGTACAGAGGCTTTTACCCCTCACATTCACTAAGGAAGCTCTGAGATTCCTGCAAAAGGTCAGTGCCACCAGATGCCCAACAACGTGGTGCCCTCTGAAGGTAACTCGCACACACTGACAAGCGACAAGACAGCAGTGGGATGGTTTTTACTGTACTTGGGAAGCAAATATATTGAAGGAAAAATGGGTGGAAGACGTGCACCTCTTCAAGAAACTCTTCTTTGCACCCTGCTTGGTTCACAAGAGAGGAATGCACATAACATTCCCTTGGTCTGTAAGATTCACGGATCTGCTTATTCAATTAAAGCACGAAAGCCAATCTAGATAGTGTTCAAGATGAATTCCTATAGTTATCTCAATTTTTTGCTCCTATAAAATTTGCTTGCTTATTTAAAGAAGGTTTTGAAGAGAAACCTGACACGTAACTATGAAAAACTGGAATGTGAACCACTTGAGCACTGAGGTCAACATTCCTTTGAGAATGTGTATAATACATGGTTTACCTTGAAAATTCAAAAGAGTTGAGAGCGCTATCGTCAAGAGACTGTGCTATTATCAAGGTAACAGTCTGTCATATGAAAGTTTGTTGCAAGAAATAGTTTATAAAAGCAAAAGCCAGCAACAACGAGATGACATAGAATAGCTTGACGTTTTTAAAACAGTGATAAGAAACATTCAAGGCTTCTGAGAAATTAATGGGTTGGCAGTACTACAAGCTGAAGGACTTCTGCTGAAAACCCCCAGACCGTAGTTTGAGTCACAGTTTGCAATGGCTTGAGATTGCAACTCTTACTTGGTGATCCCAAGACTCGAACTACAGGATGCTGGACAGAAGAGGAAAATCTTCACTGTCCCCATCTTCCTGACGCTGGGGTCCACATGCCAGGATGGCCTGGCATATCCTCTTGGTGAACAACCACTCGGATATCTGCCTAAATACCCTGGATCTGAGCCTCCACAGTCTCCCTTGGCTTCCTCCACTGTTGGGTTTTTTTGTTTTTGTTTTTGTTTTGTTTTCCTGCTCATTTTGCTTCATCCTAAAAATTTTTCTTCTGGGTTCTGGTTGACCTACCTTCCCCATATGCGCACTTACAAGAAGCCGGTGCCGGCTCCTTAGCCCTTATCCGCTCTTAGATGCAGCAGTTAACAGCAGGACTGTTTTTCCAGATGATCCGAAAGGCGTATGTTCCTCGCAAACAGGTTCAGCCAGTACTGCCTCTAATATACGAGGCTGTCAAGCTAGGATGGGAGCGAGGGGGAGAAAATCAGCTCTCTTATAAAAGCCTACAGGGAAGGGGCCCAGAAGTGCTTAAGTCTGACTTAAAACTTTACGTTGCAAACGCACCGTGGGTTTTTTTTCCTTCCTGTTTTGATAATAATATAAAAATATCAGTGGTGACAGAAACTCTAAATGAGGATAAGCCAGCAGTAACCTGTCGCGATGCCTGGACCACGCTTCTCTGTTGACCCG
>NW_009595918.1:0-206 GCF_000690535.1 Cariama cristata
GAGTATGTAGATCTACGGCGAGTTGTGGATCATTTAATTTCCCTCTCCCCTATTTTTATATACATACCTACACACTATTACTATGATGACGATTATTATTATTTTAGGACAGATCAGCTCGATGGTATTTACGGAGGAGTTCTGGGTGGCCTTTTCCTACTCGCCCGCTCGCTTTCCTCCATCCTTCTTTTCCTTTCAAAAAAAAG
>NW_009595919.1:0-7130 GCF_000690535.1 Cariama cristata
AGCGTCAGGTTTAATTTGCAGCAGAAGAGATTAAACTTGAAATTATTATTTTAATGTCAAGCTGCTGGGGGCACAAGCAGCTCTGCCGGCCGGCGTCGGGAAAGAGCAGGATCAACTGGATCCCCGGTCAGGCAGAGCTCTCACCCTCCGCAGCAGGGTGAGGGACTGGATGCCCTGTCTGGCTCTACATTTCCATGCACCCGTTTCCAACCTAAAAACTTTCACAGCTGAAACCGAACATTGAAATAATGAACATTGTTCTTGCTGTAGGTGCTCTAAACAAATCCATTCCCCCCTGCCCTCGTAGTTGTGCTGGCTCATGGTAAAACACTTATTATCCCCGAAGGGAAAAGTCTCGGCTAGCCAAGGAAGCAGGCTGCATAATATGCAAGTACTTGTTGCCTCACATCAAACTCAAATATAAATACGTGTTTTGCCAACATGTTGTGGCTACACATGTAAGCAATATATTTCACTACAAGTTACACAAGTAATTTTAATATAGCAGCTTCTACCGCACGTAGTTTGGGTACTAACAAAGTAACTCTGGTGCAAAATTCAGAAAGTAGATTTAATGGTTCCAACAGTTCTATTAAAACCCAACTGGAAAATAATGGGTATTTCTGTATTTAGGATGTGTGCCATGCTTCTTTTAATGAAAAGAATGGAAGTATGTTCTGCAAAGCTCGAGGATCCTGACCTTATCCTTAAAAAACATTAAACACACCCCAAAACAGACCAGTGATTGACTCAGCAGCTTGATGGTGAAACACAGAATTAGTGGGATCAATAAACTGTCAGTCACCCTGGCATGAGTAATGCCACGGTTACTCTCCTGATCTTGACAGAATTATTTTGGATTAATCTGATTCAGCTGAAAGTGAAACCTGCTCCCGCCAGGCTGTCAGTGCAGGAGCCCAGGCTGGCTATGAAGGGAAGATGGTTTGTGATGGCCCGGTGAATCGCTGGCACAAGCAGAGCAATGTCCGGATGGCACCAGCCGCTGCCACAGCTCCTGCTAAGTGCAGCCTTTGCCACCACTTCGCCAGGGCAGCCAGGAAAAAAACCAGCAGGAAAGAATGATCTCCCCTTTGGCACTCACCCCCCAGGGACCTACAGAAAGTGTGTGGCCTGAAAGAGCCTGTTTCTAAATTAATTTACTTGAATTGGCACAGTCACTTTCTGGGTGGGAATTCAGGTGAGTGGGAAGCCAACGTTAGCTGCTCTGCATCTGACTTCACGCCAGCCAGGAATTGCATCACAGACTCAGCTGCCTGAAAAGGCTATTGAGACACAGCAGGACACTTTCTTTGCATGGCCTTAGAGATACTTTCTCAAGGAAGGCAAAGTGAATTGACACCAAAGTTCATTATATTACTGCCCGGACATAACCCTGCATCCCAGCCATGAGATGAGCACCAGCTCCTCTCCCTGCGACCAGGCGCCGCTGGTGCCAGCTCTGCACAGCTGGGCAGCGTGGGCTGCGCGCCCTCCGGGCCTTGGGTTTGGGGTGGCTGCGGGAGGAGGGTGCGAAGGAAGCAGAGAGGGAGAAGGGATGGAGTCACCTGCAAACCCTATGTGTGCATCCTGGAGGCGGCTGAGCCGGGGGGACCCACCGCCCACCACCCTGGGCCAGACCTTCCCTCCCCTCCCCACGGCTGCCCGGAGCACGGCCGCTCTCGGCCGCTTGTTCTGCACAAGCAGAGCCTGACACACACACACACACACACTCCGCATGTAACCTCCGGCTGTTGGGAGGGGGCGGAGGAGCCGAGGCTGAAATTCTTCTTGAGAGAAAGTAAAAAAGAACTTTAACACAAATCCTGAAAGCTAACACAGGCACGTAATGGAAAGGGCAATGAATATGTTAAAAATACAGAAGGAATTTAGCCAGTCCTGAGCAGACACTCCTGTCAGCTGGGTCTGTTTCTCACCGCAGTACAGTATGTTTAATACACCCTCCCTACAGGATTTTTTAAAAGCATTTTTAAAACTCCCGTGGAAAGTGGCCAGCAGCTGTGACGCTACCTAATAAAGGCAGGCCCCGCCGGGAGGGCCTGACAGCCCATCCATAACCCCGCTCCCTCCTGTACGGCCCTGGCCCGTAAGGCTGACTCAGCCGGCCGAGGTCTTGCTCAGCGCCGCTGTCATGGGCCTCCGGCTCAAAGCCGAGGGAGTCGTGGCGTGATCACCCCACCCTGCCTTGGGAAAATCACTCCTCCATGCTAGCTCAAGCTCTTTATTCCTCCTTCTCTATTGATACGATGTTTGGCTGTGCGTTTCAGTGATGCATCACAGATGTGGATGTTGTAAGCCAGCAGAAGACCACATTCCCACCAGCTTTGAAGGAACAGTAATTTTTGAGTGTTCACCATGGGGCTTATTGGGACCCCACTTCTCACTGGGTGTTTTCTGTGCTTTGACACGGCTGGGGCAGCAGCCGAGCTGGAGCATCAATGCCTTGCACTCGCCTGCCTTTCATTTGTGCAGGTGGAAATGCCCCAACAAAGAGATGAAGGGAGCTGGGTCCTTGCCGTAGCCTCACTGCAAAGCTGCAAAAGTCCGTAGTTTGATTCTAATCACATCAGACCAGCTCTACGTTAGCACGGGGTGGATCCCAGCAGATGCTGGTGGGAAAGGACTTTGGGGACAGAAGAAGTTGGGGCTGAAGCTGGGCATGATGCTGAGCTCTGTTCTGCCAGCATCAGTGGGAACCAGCCCCGGCTATTTAAAGTACCTCCCTCAGCACCGGGGAGCTCGGCAGAGTCCCGTTGTCTGCAGGACACGTGTGGGGCAGTCTGACCTTCCCACTCCTCCGTGGTTTGGCGTTTTTATAGCTGCAGATGTGCTCACTAACCACAGAAGTGTTCAGCTCCTCTTTGAATCCTACTTACTCCTAAATAAAAGCAACCTAGTGATAAGACTGAAAGATGAAAAGCCATTACATCTGACATCTGGGTACACACTGCAGAAGGTCTCATGCATTTTTGTGTTAATATAAGATATTTATGTGGGCGAAGGTGAATAGAGTCTTTCATTTCCTGATGAAGCATTTTACTTACAGAAAGTCACAGACAGAGAGAAAGAGAGGAATACATAGTCCCATTTATTAATGCAAGTGCATGAAAAATCACATACAATGTAAGATTATATTATGAGACAGTTGTAAGAGGGACAATTTATAGTTAAAGGTCAAAAGAAATGGAAGACTAACCCGCAGAGCAGCTCTTGGCCTTTTGTGTCTCATTCTTTTGCTATGTCACTGTCTAAAGACAGAACTCTGGGCATCCTCCGCAACAGACAGGCAGCCTTCCACCATCCCATGTGCCGTATTTCTGGTTTGAGCTCCTGTTCCCACGGCAACAAAACTCAACAACATTATTGGTATTTTCCGTACAGTCATGCAATTTCCCCTCTGCCCGGGGACGGAGGGCCCCGTGACCGCCGAGGGGATCCAAGCACGTGGGCAGGGAAGTATTCTGGAAGTGTTGGAGCAAACAGAGCAACAAATTGGAAGCTCAGCTTTAGAGAAATCCAGCGTGATGGTGGTAACGTCCAGACACCAAGCTGAGGCAGGCAGACGGAGCCCGTACGGCTTCTCTTGTTGATACCGCAGCCCAAAGTCAGCCCTGACTGCTAAGGCAGCTGAGAACTGCCCGACATCAGTGCAGCTCAGAGAGGGAAGAGCACCGAAATCAATGGACGTAAAGGGTGTAAAGCAGATGTAAGTGATGGGGGACAGCGCTGTTGTTACAGCTCCGTTTCCAGTCAGTTCATTAACAACATCAAAAGCACCAGATACCTACCTTGGGATAGTTATGTAGTTTAAGCTGCTCCTTCCACCATGGGAACCTTTGTGATGGGCTATTACATGGCACATCCCCAGCACAGGACTGCGACCCACACGGTGAAGCTGTCCTCAGAGTGGTTGCAGTAAAACTCTGACTTACACGCAGAGATCTGTAAATGCCGCTTGTAGTCCTTAAGTAACGGCAGATTATTTTACAACCAAAAGCACAAAGGGGAAAAGTCCGATTTCAAACCTCAGTTACAAGCCACAGAAACTGCGAGATCATGTCCAGTGGGCCAAAAAGTGGAACTGCAGACGAAGGGCTGCCAAAGGTCAGTTACTTCATGTCTCTGCCCTAAAAAGGACCAGCTTGCGCGATGCACAGCCACACCGGCTGGGGCCTCTCCCGCAGCAGGCACAGCAGAAGGATTCCTTCATTCGTCTCGCATAAAGCTCTCCTGCTTGTGCCCCAGCATGGGCTGTGCGTCCCGGCAGGACTCAGCTGGTGATTTATTTGCCCCCCACCTATTCTCAACAGAAGTGACCGGTTGTTCCTCGCTTTGCAGCTGTGCAGTTTCTGTACTTGGTACGTGTCCCCATGGAGCTGGATCTTACTTATTTCAGACGTTTCTCTCTAATGAGCTGGCAGCCTCTTTCAGCTCCGTGTCTTCTTCAACTCTGACAAACAGGCTGCCTGCCCTTGGCAGAAGCCGAGACAATGCCTATTGCATTGCCTTTCAATACGGGCACTCAGAGCTGGAGGATTTTTCTGTTCCTCCCTTCCACTGGAGACAGGCTGTTTCCTGGCTGACCTACATGTGGATGCCAACACCTACAGCCAGACAAACCCCCCTCCCGAGCACCCGTGCTCCTAAGGAGTTAGTCCAGAAAGTCTACCCCAGAGCAGCCGTGCTTGCACAGGACTAATCCGTAAGTCAGTCCAGTGAGAAGGCAGTGAGTGGCCAAAATTAAGCTGCTGATCTAACACCTCTCTGCATCCGAAGGGATTTTCTTTTTTCCTGGGGGTTTCGTACTGGATGAGTCACTTTTCCTTTTAACCTCACTACTCCGAGTGCATGGATGTACATCTGTCATCCCAGCCACAGCTGGGGTAATGCAGAGGTCAAAGGGATAAATAGCAGAGAGGCTTTATGAACAAGCTCCCCTACAAAAAAATCCCCTCTTTGTAGCCAGGAAATAAAAAAATCACAGAAAATCCATCAAATTGCTTGCTTGCGTAATTAAGACATTATTGTAAAAAATACCCTATGTTGACTTTCTTTTCCTTTTTTTCACCTCCTTTCTAAAAGCCTGTGGAATAGGATTCCCTGTTTTCCATGGTCTCCTGACACGGTGCCAAACAGCAGAGAGCAGCTGAGGCCGTATTTTGTCAAATAACCCAAAAGCCAACATACTTGGCAATAAATATGCACAAGATGTTACGGTTATTTCGATACAATGAGTGGATTTCATTCTGGGCCACTCTGTTTTCATTGGTTTTAAAGTTTTCGTGTCAATGCTCTGGCAGAGTGATTATTTTCATTCACAATCAAGTTAGCAATTTGGCCCTGGCTAACACCATTATTACGCTAAATTATCAGGAGAGCTTGCAGTCCCTGCTCACATCTGTTGTCCACCTCGGAGACCAGCAGTATGTCCCCAGAGCTCCTAATTTTGCATGCTATTGAGTCTCGAGGGAAAGTCGAGTGCATTTCTGCCTCTGTAAATTCTCCCAACCTTATTAAAGAGAAGTTTGGAAAACGAGGCAGGGAGCAGCCCCAAGGAGAGCCGCTGGGAATCACCAGGGCACGGAGCTGAGGCAGGGGAACCCTTGCCCTGCCTCTGCAGAGGATGAGGATGAGGATAAGGAGGAAGACTTGTGTCCCACAGGGAGAGGGAAGAGGAGGCAGGGCAAAGGGCTGTGATCTGCCCCAGCTCCTGCACCACCACCACCCTGCGCTTGGCACCACACGGAGCAGCCCAGCTGTGCGGAGCTGTTTGTAGAAGGGGATGTTTGCAGCGGAGCCAGTAATCCAACGCCGTTCGGATGACGGATGCCAGCCCTCGAGAGGAGGTGACAAGGGACAGCGTGTTTCCCGGCTCTCTCAGGGCAAGCGGCTGTGGAGCTGCCCCACTGCAATCCCCAGCCTGTCCCACCCCATCCCCGCTGGATGTTAGGGTGTTCCTCTGTTAGGAATCCGCTCGTTTTCCACGCAAACGGACATCTTTGCTGATCGTGGTGCTCGGCTGGGCCTGTCCTCTCTGCCATGTCCAAGTTTCTGGATAAAATGGATACACTCGAAAATCCAGACTCCTGTGCTGTCTTTGCCAGTAAAAAAACCCACATTTAAGAACCACCGCTGATTTCCTCAAATAAATAATTAGCAATGAGTCAATCAACGCGTGGGGCCAGAAGCTTAGCTGAGACAAACTGGCAAAGCTTCATTAGCAGAGGCAGTCTCCAGACTTTAAGGCAAAGGGAGAGCCTGAGCGAGCTGCTTACGGTAGTTGTGCGAGTGACTAATTCGAACGGCACTTTCCAGCCGCAGGGAAGGGCAGCAGAGGAGCTGCTCCCCACGCTGCTCCCCGGGGTTCGGGCAGCCGTGGCCGGCACCGCTGGCTCCAGCCTCTCGGAGTTGTTCTCCCAAGCCAGGACTCACAGCTGCAACCACCGTGAAGGTGGTGACAGGAATTTGGGGGTTCTGGCTAAAACGCCTCCATGTATTTCACGCCGGGGCACGGGGATGCGAACAGCTGGAAGGGAAGGAGGGGGAAGCAGCTGAAAATAAACCGTGTTTAGCCAGGATGAGCACAGACCAATAACAATGAAGTGATGTAAACCCAAAGCATATCTTCAGCAATTAATTAACGTGATTCCATATAAACAACCCTGATGGTAACCCTAGCTTGCCTTCTGCTGTGAAAGCAGACACTGACTTACAAAACACTGCAGTCCAAGATTTGTAATGGCTGTTTTGGCTACCGTCACAGAGAAAAGGGGCAAAAAATTGCAGGCTGGGCTCAAGGAATAAATAAAGAGCAAATCCTTATGAACCTCAGATCCTACTTCAAAAATAAAATAAAATACAATTTAGTTTAAAACTTCTCTGAAACACAGCATCTTTGTGGACTTTCTAAATGAGCTAATAATCCAGAATACTGTGGTTTATTCTGAGGGGGCAGAGTCCAAAACAAAGAGCCTATTTCAGAGGGTTTTTATGCCCTGAGCAATAGCAAGAGTCGAAGACGCCGCTCCCTCTGTGTGGATCTCCAAGTGTTTTCCAGTGGACACCCGAGACATTTCCCTGGTTTACGGCAGGGCCCGGGGGGCGGGGGGCGT
>NW_009595919.1:7161-8429 GCF_000690535.1 Cariama cristata
GGCCTGCCGCAGCGGCAGAACCAGGACGGGAGCAGATGCTCTCAGGTCCCAGCCTGCGGTGCCCGGGGCTGCGGTGATTGCCAACCCCGGCCATGCAGATACTCAACAGTCAACTCAGGGCTGTCTCTCTCTGTCATTTTAGTAATTTAAGGAGCATGGATTCCTTTTGTTGTTGTTCTGAAACGGGGAAGTCTGAAGGGAGGTTGGTTTTCGTTATCTGTGGAATTGGCTGATGTTCAGCACAGGAGAAGCTGACATTCATTAGGTGTCCCTCATCCAAAGATTTGACCTCTGGTTACTAATAAGCTGATTTATAAATTAGCTGGTTTATAAACTGATTGCAGAAAGAGTATCCCGAAAAATCTCACATTCATGAGAGATTATCTGTGGCACTAATCGCAAATATAGGTTGGATTTCAGCAGCTGTATATTCTCTTTCACTAAGCACTGTGATACGGAAGAGCTGATGTATCCAAGCAGAAGATTCATTCACTTTAATGAAACATTTATTTGAATTAATTAGAAAGAGCTTTACTGCTGCCCTGAATTCAATTACAATAGTATATTCAGTAGTCAAATTCAAATTAACTAAGATCAGCTGAGTGCAACTGAAGATACACTAAGAGTTATGGGAACATATTTGCTTAACAGGATCAATTTTTTTTTTATGGTCACGTTGTTATTAATACCAGCATTAGACCAATGGTGCAGATCAGCATACATCCACTCGTGAACTCCTGGTCCTAGAGCATAAAAGCAAAAAGCCTAAAGCTAAAAAAGAACCCTTATATTTTTCCCTTGGCAATCACAGCAAATGGAATATATGATTTCTTCCACATTTAGAAAACAACAGGTTTCCTCAGGGTTATCCTGAAGTGAACTCAATTTAGGGCCCCAACCCAGCCACAGCAAGTTAGAAGACATCTTTCCACTAACTTCGGTGGGAACCAAAGATTTACGAAGAAAACGTTGGCACGTCTTTAACAACAGGGGAATTTTGTACTGAGTCCTTTAGGAAGTAATTCCTTCATTAAATGCAGAAGAAATCTAGGACTGTGTGTTCGTTATCGTCCGTGAAGAGAAGCAGGTGCTCATAACGTGACTTCTAGATACTGAAGGACATGAAGACCCAGCTCAGCCCTGGCAAGCAGACTTAACGTGGAACAGGTCCATCGCAGTGTGCTTGATTCTCCACGTGCTTTTGAAATACCCAGCTGGGAGAGCAGCGAGTGCCGGGGGAGAGGAGCCGCGGGCCCCTCCAGGCGTGA
>NW_009595920.1:0-7895 GCF_000690535.1 Cariama cristata
CCCACCCACCGCCGTTACCGGGCCCTAAGAGCCGCCCTCCCCCGCCCCTTCGGGCTCTGCTCGCCGCCCAGCCCACGGAGCAGCCCCTCACCCCGTGCGCGGAGTGGGGGGGGAGCAGCGGTTGATGAGATGCCCCTTCACCAGCACAGCCGTGAATGAATGAAGTCATCTCACCCTTTCCTACACAAAAACCCAAACCCACGGTAACAACGCGACCGCTCTCTTGAACAACCAGCCGTGACAAGAGGCTGGAGTCACTCCAGGAGCAAGAACTGGGGGGCAAATACTAACATTTCAGTAGCGAGAGATGACAATCGATGATAAAAGGGTGGAAAACTGCTGTCCCTGCCAGGGTGCGTCCTTCGGGGGGCTGGAAGGCACCCACAGCCCCTTGGCAACGTTGTCCGAGACGGAGCTCCTACAGTTCTCCAAAACGCCTGACTAAACATCACCCGTCAATGTTTTTTTCATTTGATACGCAAAGAGAAACATTTCTCCAAATCTTCCCTTTTTTTCCATACCTCTCAGCAAAAGCCTCCAAGTAGCAGAAGGTCCATCCCCTCCTCACAAAGCCTTCAGGTGTTCCCACCCCACCACTACGGCTGAACGGCTCCAGCTGTTGCAGTTAAGGCAGCTCTGGAATAATGAGATGCACCTGAAAAATGCAAAAAACACACACTCCCAAAAGGTCACCCCTGAGGAAGGACTTGACCAAACGCCTCCCTCCAGAAGGCCGACGCCTTGCACTCCAGCTAGCTGCTGATTCATAGAAGAGAAATCTTGTTTTGTGTATGTTTAAAATTAAAAGTGATACATTCAGAGTCACATACAGACAGTCAGACATTTGGCTGGCTGGGAGAAGCATGAGTTTAAGATGAAGATTCCCCTACAATGTCAACACGTAAATTGTCTCCTGGTAAGGCACAACAGGAACCTCAGACCAAAGGTGCTGGAGCAGCGCCGGGGTATTCGGTTTCCTCCATGGAGAAGTAAATGGAGTTCAGTTGTGTCCTAATGCACCAGAACTACCAGCTAAATTGCAGCTGTGGGATCCTTACTGCTAGAGATGGCGAATCATCATCATCATCATCATCACAGGCGCTCACAGAACTGTAACTTGAACCAGCTTGATAGGAAAGAAAAAAGACAAAATATAAATGAGTTTTATCTCATTTAAAGTCATTCCTCTGACCACTGCCATTCTGCCTTCAAGTTCTCTGGAACCTCTCTAATGGGTCTGGGGCAGCAGTGAGAAAACACAAACTCATTCCTCTCGGAGGTCTGAACATGTTCCCCTATTCTCACATTGACAGTGCTGGCTCCTACTATGCCACTTGCTTTTATTGTTTACATTTTTAAGTCAATTTATCATGGCCCATCAAGTGGGTAATGGCTGCCCGGAGCACACAAGCCCCTTTCACATCTCCCTCAGACAGCTCCACAAAGGAAACATTCATTCAAGACTGGACCATGAATAACCCCTCATTGAAAAGAGCTGCTCGCTAAACAAGCCAAGGAAGGAGACAATGAGCCCTTTCAGAGCAATCGCGGCCGAGGTGGGCACAAAGGAAACGGCAGCGAGACACATTTACAGTGTAGCATAAACCCCTCTTCTGCCCCTCCCCAAATGCAACCCAAATGACAATTCAAAAGATAATTCAAAAATTAAGAGTTCAGGAGGTCCCAGCTGAGGCTTCCAACTTGGACATCTGCTCTTTGCACCTCCGATACAACACAATCGCTACACACACACAGAAGTCTGAAATCCTCAACAGGACTCCGAGGCTACAGAAAAGCATAATCTCGTAGCGTTGGATCACGTTACGTTCCACGACACGTCACGTTCAACCACCACCGCGCTTTCAGAAGCGGCTGGTGACAAGTGCACTTCCACACGTACTGCAGGATGTATTTTCCTGGCTCAAGATTAAGGCTGAGCCTATTACAACCGGATTATTTTTATTTTGGGGAAGCTTTCCCTCTCACCAGCAGTAACCCCTACAGCTGTGCATCCTTCTTCCAGAGGATGCTGAAGGTAATGGAGGAGTCATCAGTCAGACTGAGAGAAGATCCGTAACTCTGGATTCATCCATGTACTGAATCCAAATGCTTCAAATTAACCTTCATACTCTTCCCACAAGCATAGCCTTGGTACAGATGACAGGGCTCCAGCCCAGAGCGAGATTGCTTGAATTCCAGAAATTAAGGGGCACACAGTTCCAGAAAAGGCTTTATTAGGAATGTTTAAGGTACAGTGTTGCACACTCTTGAGTCGCGCTGTATTTTAAACAGAGTTTAGGACCCAGGCAAGCCAGAAGACAGGCTTTTCAGGTACCACATTCAAGTAGCTACCTGTTATGTACAGGTTTAGCACCGGCCTGCTGGATTGCAAGACCCTGCCACAGCGCGTTAAGCCACACTGACTTGCAGAGGGCGTTTTTCTGTGTTACCAGAGAGGATTTGCGTATCAACCCCAGTTCCCAAGGTACCACAGAGCAGGTCCGCAGCCTCCTTCCCCTCTCCTCATGCGCTGGGGGCATACTGCATGGCTAGCCGGTCAAAGTCATTCTCCTTCAAACCAGGAACAAAAAAATAAAATATGAAAAAAGAACAAATCTTGAACTTTACCGAAAGCTGAATAAAACCTGCATTAGCTGAAGAGAACACCACTATCACAGCTCACTGAGGCAAAAAGAATTCAAAGCAGCAAGATCACCTGTATCAGTTCTTAATTTTTTTCAATTTGTTCCATTTTCCCTTTGCGATTATCCTTATTCTTCTTTCCCCCTCCCCAAATTCTCTCTTCCAGAAGGACGTTTCCACTATTTAAGCATATCGTCTGATGGTGACAAACTTCTGACTCAGAGTAAGAACTCGTATCGCAGAGCTATTCTTTCAAGACATGACCAGGTTCGGGTACATCACTCCCCTGTTTAACATCTGGCTCGTGTTTCCCAACATCTCTCACCAGCAAATTTTCTAGCCCTTGTAAGTGACCTGACGGAAAAAGAACACGGACCTGCCCCCTCAGAACTGCAGTCATGTTTACTGGTAAAGAACCCACTTGCCCCATCAGACGCTAGTATGAAGCATGATAAATGCAGTTTTGTATTAGAAAGTAATTAGTACCTTTGCGTGATACTCCTTTATGAATGGATGATTTTTATGCGCATCTTTCAACTGTGACAAATAGCGATTTGTAACCTGATGGGATGAGATAAATAAATTTAAATACTGAGATAACGCAAGGAGAAGCCAAGAGCTTAAAACATCACACTTGGATGTATTTGCATACAGCGAGCGAAGACCTGATTTTCCCAGTGTCCTGAATGTTAGCATCCCCAGTTAAAACCACCAAGACCTGTGCATACTCTGCATTTAAAAACTAGACCTTACACTGTGGGTTCAAGAAAACAATCAGTGAGAACTGAACTCAGAACTCAAGAGATTTCTTTTTCTGCCCAGGTCTACCTCTCAAGTATATACCGTTGTCTACAACATCTGTGATTTCCACAAACACTTTATTGAATATTGAAGATGCAAGCTCCCCGCACCCCAGAACTATTCTATTTTGTTAATACCAATCCTGACGAGAACATACAAAATTGCACAACCCAAGCAAGGTTACCACGTGCACTAGGAATACACAACCTGCCCTCAGCAGCAGGGACAGGTTGATCGTATCTGCTTGCCGAGCACAACAAAACAAGCCTCACCTCTGGTGCTTTGCCCAAGTGCTGTGACAGGACAACAAAGTTGATCAGGGTCTCAGGATGGCCACTGTCCTGAAAACAAGAACAATCACCCGATCTATCTGACTTACCTCCGCTGTGACAAAGTGTAACAACCAGCACAGTTCTGCAAGAACAAGTTCTGCCAAACCTATCGCTCACTTTACCGGAAAAGGCAAAGTGGAAGAAAAGGTAGGTATTAACAGTGACCACCCTTTGCAGTATATAGCAATATATTGGCATTTTCACAAAATTTAACAGTGAAAGCCCTTGCTGTTTTACGCTATATCCCCCTAAGAGCAAATCTGCCTGGCAAAACCAGAAAGTACCTTGTCCAATGCCTCTTGAAGTACTCCCTCTGCATCGTCCCACTTGCCCTGAGCCATGTAGCAGGCTGCTTGTCCGTTAAGCAGGAGGAGGGTGGAGGAGCATTTGTCTGCCATCTCTTGGAAGATGTAATAGGCATCTTGTAACTTCTCACCACCCTGCAAAGGGAGGAGACAAACACCCACAGTTTCATTACATGTTGCTAAGAAGCCCGTACGTTCTTGCCATGGTAGAAGGACGAGGCAGAAAGTTAATTTCTAGGGTTATAAAGCACAGGATTGAAATGTGTAAGAACCAATGCTAACAGCTGTTGGCATTCATGTGATCTCCTGTACCACAAGAGATCACTGTCAGGCCATAGATGAAAGAAATGTAAAAATATTAAGAATTGCTTAAATGATCAAAAGATCTAGGCTTCCATTCAAAAATAATAATAAAAAAAAACCACTTCAGAAGGACCACTTCAGATGTTTGACGTAATAAAGGATTATGAAATGAGATTTTTATAAACACAGGTATGGACACCTAGATTTTCAAGAGTTGCAGCTTCAGAAAGGTTCTACATGCAGTGGCTTCTACTAGTTGGAGGTGGGATCCCTTGTGGAAACGAAGATCTCAATGAAAATCTAGCTGCACACTATTTTAAGGCAAGGGCTACGTATGAGAGATTTCATAACAAAACGAAGCAAATGCTAAAAAATTAAATCTTAATAGTATAACTGGTTATTGCGTGCATAACCTTGGACTTCACTGAATTTTAGGAGATTACTTATTTTCAATCACTTGATTATCTAGTCTGCCAAACAGTGTACGTCTGATTCACAAACATGCTTAAAGACAGTCTGCTCTAAGCAGAAAATTACATTTTTTTCTTGGAGTTTAATTGCAAGGTGTGGATGCTACTAACACTGCAGCTTTCCATTTTATATTATAACATTTTGTGAAGTATATAAGCATGGTTTAGCTCTTCCCTGTGTGAGTTCAAGGCTAAGGAGCACAGACGAAAGACTGACAATCAAAACAGCCAGTTAGTTTGTGAAGCCAGCTACCAATATTTTCTGTGTACCTGAAGGAAGGGGGGGACACAAACAAACAAACAAACAAACCCCTGCACGCTTTTCTGAAAGCATGACGTGAAAAGAGCAATCAGGAACAAGATACGGAGTGGCGTTTCTCAGATGTTGTAGGCTAGAGATCCCCATTTAAGACACTCACTATAGCCAGGTTCACCCAGGCAGTTGCCAGCTGAGTAAGAGTCGCATCCTCGTCTTGCTCCTGCATTTTCTTAAGTTCCTTGCTGCAGAAGCAAAAGTGGGAGTCACACAACAGAAAGACAAGGTAACTTCTTTAAGACAGAAACAAAAGATTATTGTTTCTTCTCTCAACATTTCCATCGCTATAGCACAACAGCCACAGCAAGCTGGTAACATGGCACAAACACCTCTTAATATTTTACTGAAACAATCTGTGAAAGACCTCCTTGTTTTACTTCCCTATTGGAAGTAAGAAACCCAGGACTAGAAATTCAAACCACATTCTGCTGAAGGTAAGATTAAACCTGGAGGTCCATCTCTTCCTTTAGCTGTATCCAGCTCTACTATCGCCACAGCTTTTGTAACCTGAAGAATAAAAACGTTTTGCAGTGCACCCACACCTACACACAAGTTGTTCTGTCCACTGCAGGTGTTAAAATGCTGCACCCGGGGGGAGACTGGGTAATGAAAATGCTCTTAGCAAGGCCCACCCCACAAGAGCACCATTAAGAAGCAAAGTGACACAAACCTACCGAGCCAGATCAAGCCTGTCAAGCTTCAGGAGAATCTGTATCATCATGGCCATGCTGCAAGGAACAAGAGCAAAGTGATTTTCACAACTGCAGGCTTTACTGCTCCCTAGGCTTTGCCCGGGAGCCTGCTCCTTGGCAGAGAGATGTACTGCCAGTGCCCAGGGAGAAGTATCCCTGCCGCAGGGAGCCAACAGAGCAGGCAGCTCTCGGAGCAGGACCCAGAACGGGGAAGCCTGCTCCTAGCTCCCAAGTGTCCCCTCGCTGTATTGACATAATGCTCATCTCAGCAATCCTGAACACACATCAATCAATAAACCAGGTTCTTAAGTTTCACAAGGGAGCAATAGACTTGATAGCGTAGGACAAGCACCAAATCACTTACTACTTAGAAAGCAAACCTCAAAGCAGTTTCTCAATGGTTTCAAAGCTTTTTAGAGATAAGCCAGACCTCAGCCCTTTCTATGGCATCTTTCCCCAGACAAGAGAGAGGCTGTGCTAGCACACATCTCTGCAATGCCCGAGGGAGTTATGCTTACCATTCCAAGCTCTCCCCTTGATGCAGAGTACGCAGAGCCGCATCAGGATTTTTGTCGTGGAAATAGATGGAAGCAGCCATCAGCAAGAAAGTAGTATTGGTTATGTCAACGCTTTTTGCCATTTTCTTGTCCAAATCAGCAACAATTGCATCCCTATGAAGAGCAAGGGTGAGAATTTGGGAGCACTTTGTTACGAAGCAAGACAAGAAGCTCCTGCCTCCACACAATTCTACCTTTTGAGATTTACTGCAAAACCACAGAAAATCACAATAAAGACCACACTTCTCCATGAAACTTTCCACACAGAAATGTATTGCCTGTCAGCCAGGGCTTGAGTACTTACCTTTGACTCTCATTTGAAAGATATTCTGCAAACATCCTCACTGCCTGGAGCTCAGGACTAGCATTGGCTTTAATTTCATCCAGGACAACACCGTATTTTTTCTGTTGAAGGCAACAAAGAAAAATCTGTGACTTACTAGTTTTTCAGAACACAGGAAATAACTGCTTACTTTCTAAAACCTCAGTTAGAACAACAACAACAACAAACAGGAATAGCAATTTTCTACTTCATGCATCACATCATACTCCACAAATACGGCCAAATTTCATAACCTCGAGGAGGACTATTTGCCCACGTGCCATTTTAACGATGATAAAGTACTTCTCAACGAGTTCTCATCAGGTCATCCTGACTCTACATACAACACACTGCATTCATAACTGCATTACTGGTAGAGAACGCAGTGCTGAAGGAAGAAAAATTACCAAACTGTATAACGTTGTATTCACAAGACTCAAGATTCACAACCTCCTCGACCCCAGCCCTGCAGTCAGATTATGCCACTGCAAATGCAGCACTTGCAAATCTCACCTGGGCAATGTAGGCTCGGAATAAGAAAACATCCCTCTCCACTTCCTTCTCTGGATTAGACGGCTGAAGGGATGACAGAGAACAAAAACCTTTCTGAGGGACCTGTACAGCCATAACCCAACCCCGCAACAATACAACTCTACAGACAAGACTCCCTCAGAGGAACGATACCCCCCCACACACACACATTCTCAGGGCCCACGGGAACCCCTGTTCCACCCCAGTGTCCCCTCGATAGAGCGGGAAAGGGCAGAGCACCAAAACCAGCCTGGGACGAGACGGGCAGGGACGAAGGGCACCCGGGGAGGCCCGGGCCCACACCTTTAGAGGCCAGCGCGGCCGAAGGGAGGCAAGTCCCACGGAGAGGCACCGACGCGCAGGCCAAAGAACAGCCTGCCAGCCTGCCCACCCCTACTCCGAACCGCCCCTACCTTGACCCGCTGTGCCTCGTTGATAGCGGCCTGGTAGGCCCCGATGTAGAAGCTGTTCTTCACGTCGAAGAGCTCGTCAGCGTCGCCGCCCTGACCAGCGGAGCCCGAACCCGTCCCGGACGCCATTTCCCCACCTCAGACACGTCTCCGGAAGCAGCTGAGCCCCAGGGGCTGCCGGGAAGTGCAGTCTCCATGGAGACCTCCCGCACC
>NW_009595921.1:0-201 GCF_000690535.1 Cariama cristata
GAAAAAACCCAAGTGATGCACAATACAATCACTTACCACCCACTGACCGATGCCCAGCCCGTCCCCGAGCAGTGATCAGCCCCTCCTGGCCAACTCCCCCAGTTTCTATACTGGGCATGCCATTCTATGGTATGGAATATCCCTTGGGCTAGTTGGGGTCAGCTCTCCTGCCTGTGCTCCCTCGCAGCTTCTCGGGCACCC
>NW_009595921.1:304-1844 GCF_000690535.1 Cariama cristata
ACCTCTTAAATAAATAAGTAAATATAGTATATATAAAATATGTAATAAATAAAAAACAAGGGAAAAAACCCAAGTGATGCACAATACAATCACTTACCACCCACTGACCGATGCCCAGCCCGTCCCCGAGCAGTGATCAGCCCCTCCTGGCCAACTCCCCCAGTTTCTATACTGGGCATGCCATTCTATGGTATGGAATAGCCCTTTGGCTGGTTGGGGTCAGCTGTCCTGGCCGTGCTCCCTCCCCGCTTCTTGTGCACCTCCTCGATGGCAGAGCGTGGGCAACGGAAAAGTCCTTGACTTCGGGTAAGCATTACTTGGCAACAACTACAGCATCGGTGTGTTACCAACATTACTCTCATGCTAAATCCAAAAACCACAGCACCATACTAGTTACTAGGAAGAAAATTAATTCTATCCCAGCCAAAACCAGGATACTGCAAACAGATTTTTGTCCTGCAACTCTGCAGTTTGATGACTTTTTTGAAAGTTTTGGCAAAATGGGGTGAAAAAAGACAAATTTAGGGTTTATTTGTGATCAGAATGGAAAGGAGTTTCAGAAAGTCAGAGTTACCCATGAAATGGGAACTCCTCATGTCAGCTGGCTCATGATTCTCCTTGTAAAGCTGGCTCCCCTTTCCTACCCCGAGTGTGCTGCTGGTAGAAAGATGGCTGGACAGGAGGATTTGCTGACAGAGCAGAGGGCAGCTCTGCTCAGCTGCGTGATACATCTCCGTCTGTCTGGATGCAACCAGCAAGTCTTGGCCATCTCTGACCTCCCTTGCAAGGGCGTGTGAAGCATTAGCTTTGATAAAAAGGTGAAGCTCTTTTGACTCCTGACCCTGGTCGTGCAGGTCTGAGCCCCACAGACTTGCTCTGGGATTTTTAGGTGCTGACCTCATGGGTCGAGTGATGGCACGAGCTGGCACCTCCTCCTAGCTGGCCCCGGGGATGTCTGCGTGTCTGAGGCAGCCGGAGCTGAGCAGTTGCGATGACAAGGGCTCTGGTTTCTGCCTTTTGATGAACGGACGTGCTTTTGGCCTCGCTTCACCCCTTAACAGACCAAAAATGTCACCCTCTTGCTAGAGACGTGCGCCTGCCACGCTAGCACATAGCGTTCCCCCCGTCGCCTGCTGCTGTTGTGCCACCCCGAACTTTGGATCAGATGCCCAGAGTGCAAGTCCGGCTCCTCCTGGGAAGGGCTCACTGATGTAGATACACGTCCCTGGCGTTTTGCCCTGAGGACCAGGCTGCCCCGAAGTGAGACATTAATGCATGTTTGCAGGCTGAGCCATTGGTAATCCTCCAGAGCTTTCCCAGAAATCACTCAAGAGCCCAGAAAGACAAATTTGCCAACAATTTAATGAGAAATTTTTGTGATTCAGCATGAAGAACCCTCAGAACCATGTCAGGCAGCCCTGGGATGCATCTGAAGGGATGAGAAATGAATCATTCAGTGCAGGATGGCCGCCCTCACGCAAACAAGCCCAGCTTAAGAGCCTGCTGCTCCCATGCTAGCTGCAACAAACACCTGCCTCCA
>NW_009595921.1:1875-5301 GCF_000690535.1 Cariama cristata
GGGGTGGGGATGTGGCAGAACAGCCACTGTATTGAGGTGCTGATGTGAGAGCAGGGTCTCTCTAGAGCCTCTCCCCTTTCCCCAGACCAGCTAGCTGATTTTGATTTCAGTGCAATGGTAAGCCTGGTGCTTTTTCGTCGGCAGGATCTGAGGCCGCTGTATGCGGGGCGATGTCAGTACTACTCCAAGAGTACGACCCCACCAGAGGTGAGAGCAGGTTTGGCTGTGCTGTCTCTGCAAAGGGGCCAGCTTTGTGGTGCAGGTGGAGGAACCTGCTGCCAGGCTGCTGCTCTGGTGTCCTCCAGGTCTGCAAAGTGGGGAGGGGGTGGGAGGCTGGGCTTGGGGTGGGAGCGGGGTGCCGGGAGGACTCAGGGAGTGAACTCCTCCACGCTTGGTACTGCCACATTGGCGAAGGAGCAGGTGGAGAAGAGGGGATGTGGGATAGGAAAATACACTAATTTCTCTAGATCTTTGGCTGCCCGTTAATTACGGGAGCAGAGTGGTGGGTTAAGAGTTCAGAAGGCAGTAATTTCTGTGGATACGAGCAATATATACCAGCCCCTGCACTTCTGCTGTCTATTTTCTTCTCCAAAGAGAAGACCATTGGGGACGGATGTTCCTGCCACATACTGATAGTGTGTGTGGACATCTTTGGCTGTCTTTGCTGTGCACTGAGAGTCTCTCTGAGATTTCCTCACAAGTTCCCAAATAGTTTTGAATAACCATTATATTCCAAATTAGAATGCCTGCTTTCGGTGCAAAGTAAGTACTGCCCAGTGGCATTGGTGGGGTCCATTCTCTTTTCAGCCCGAAGACCGTCCATTTGAGCTTGTTAGTACCCACAGGCAGATGCTTAACCACTTTAGTCAGTTATTCATCAGTCTGGGAATCTTGCTTTCAGTTTGTATCATTCTACTGACGACTCTGCTCTGAGTTGCTGTGGGGTGAGAAGTATTAGTTCAGCAAGGTCTTGCCTGCTTGTAAGAGTTGCACAACTCCCTTCCTATGCAGGCACATGCTTATCTATGACTTCCCCATGGTAGAAGGAAATGCTGGTCTGTTCTAGTCTAGTGCGTCTTTATTCCAGTGTAACCGTGTACTTTGTAGGAGCTGTGCTGCAAGATAAGGAAAGAAAACTAAGCCTGGGGTTGATCTGGAGATCAGTGCAAAATCTGCATGTAGAACAGGCCAAATAGCAGCAGAAACTGTGTTTGGTGATTACATCCTTATGCGCTTTATGTATTTTTTCTGTATTCACACAGGCAATCTGTCACCCACAGCGCCGTGCACCCTGCACACCGAAAATAAAAACCAACACCTGCTTCTGCTGTGACCTGTACAACTGTGGAAAGTGAGTAAGCTAAAAATACCATTCCTGGCTGTGGGAAGAGCAAGCAGTGGTCATGCTGGTTTGCAGGTGTCTGAAGGGCCAGGGTAAGGCAGAAGCAAAGTATCGGTTAACGACAGCTGTTGTGGGAAGGGATCTTAAGCTGTGGTTGCTAGCCAGAAGGATACCCAGGCAAGAGATAACCAAGTAAAGGGGTGTATGAAATACGCCAAAGCCATCCCAACTACGGGTGAGCGTGCTCCGGGCCAGCTCAGCTGGAAAAATGAAGAGGGCTGGAGTTTCCATACTGCCATGCTTGGTGCCTTCCCGAGTTTTTCCCCTGTTGAGTGTCCCTTGTCCTAACACCTTCCTTCTCTGTTGGCACTGCTTGTTCGCTGGGTTTTGTTTTATTTTAGAAGATTGAAGATGTAAAAACTGGGACCCTGTTCTTCCTTACCTCGTCACCATTTCATTCCCCACCTTGCTAACAGGGAGTTCGCAGGCTGGTGCCACCTGCGTGTTCGTAAATCAGCGTCCTCTCTGCCCAGTGACTATCTTTCATGGTCACAAGAGGTTGGAAGGCGTGCCAGCACTGTGCAAAGATGAGTCAGAAGGGTGGTTACCAATCGAGAACCACTGCGTAGTGATCACACCATCATTAGATTTGGCTCCTGTGCCTCAGCCAACTTACTTTACAGCATGCGCTGCTTATATCATTTGAGTGTCTAAAGTGTGTCAGCAAGCAATTAATAAATTGATTTTTTTAGTGCTGGCTCTTGCCTAGAGCTGTTTCAGGCTTAGCATTTCTCATAGTACTTAGTTGGGCTGGCCCCTGCTTACATAATTGACTGTGGTGGAGGAAGATCAAAAGCTGCTGCTGGGAGAGGGTGGTTCCACATGCTGGGAAGGGTAATCCCTGCTCTCTCTAGGACTTTGTTTCTGTGGAAGCCACTGCAGAGGGGTGAAGCTCACACTTTGCTGTGACAGTTTACAGAACACAATCGCTTTTTACTAGCTGAAGAGAGCGGTACACAAAGAAGTGATTGGAATAGAAAAACTTGTCATTTTTCTGGGTTTTTTTTTTATTTTTCTTTCCCCCCTCTCCCCCAGCCCACCCTCAGTCAGGCTGGTTCAGGGTCCTGCCTCTGACCCATTTTCCTCTCTGATAGAAGGTATCGGTTGTCACCATCTCAGTCTTGCTTAGTACCACACAAGTGTTCTGCACTGAGGAGGTGCTGGTTCTTTTGGGATCTCAGTAAGAAAGGCACAGACATTCAAGGCTGGTCAGCTCACTTATTATGTAAAGGATGGAAATTACAGAAAAAGTGACTGCAATCTTGCATCCCTCCTGGTGCTGGGAACCCTAGGTGTGGCAGCATCGGATGAGCCCCTTCCCGTTGATAAGTATATGCTGTACTTATCTGTACAATGCTGAATGTTCTCGGTGGTACGTTAAGGCTTGCGGAGAGCTTTAGACGCTCACACATCTCCATAGGAACGAGCTCTTGCAAACAGTACATACAGGTTGTATTGTTAAAAGCAGTCGCTGAGGTTATGCAGAGGTCATGAAGGCTAACATACAGGTTTTTACAACTTGTGGTTATGCTCAGCCTCGATTCTGCTTGAAATCCCTGTCTCCTCGTTGCAATGTCTTCTGCAGCAACCGGCTTCAAGAAGATATGGAAAAAAGGAAGAGAAGAAACTGAAACCGGGTAGTGAGGGAAGGAGGGTGGCTCTTGTGAAAGGGGGCAGGTTCCTGCAAGCCTTGCCGAGTCTGCTGGGGAGCTGAGCCTGGATCTCCTGCTTCTTGGCCTTAAATATGAGCCTGTTCTTCCCCCTTTCCTCAAAGCCCTTGTGCAGTTTGAGCCTGTGAGAGTCGGTCCAAAGTTGGCCCGAAATAACTCCATATGTGAGCTGGGAGATAAGTCATTCCTAAGCCCTTAGTATTGTTTTTCCCCAATAAATAAGTTTTCTTAAGGGGAATTTGCTGTAGCCTGCTACATCTGCTAAGCTACAGCGAAGGCCCGCCTGTTTCCCCAAGCAGCAGTCAGAGAGAAGTCATTCCTGAAGAATCCCACCTGCGAGATTCCAGCCCACAT
>NW_009595921.1:5361-20673 GCF_000690535.1 Cariama cristata
TCTCCATCTCTTTTCTGCATGTGGAAGAGCTTAAAAAATGTGAGCAGAAAGACCTCTCCCTGCCAGGCCCCAGGGGTCCTGCCAGCCCATGCCGTTGTAGAGCTGCAAAAGGCAGGCAGCTGGAGCAGAGCGGCGGACTCGGATGTTCGCTGTGGCCAAGCCCTGCGGTGCCAGGAGCCCAGCTGTGCTGTCCTCTGCCCGACCCACCCAGCTGCTCTCGTGGCTGTGGGGGGCAGGCCAAGAGGGGCAGCTGCCGCTCCTTGGGGCACAGACTAAGTTCCCTGGGTAATTCCAAGACCGGTTTGTCCTTGGGAAGCCTCCAGGATCTCTGTGGAGATTTCAGATGATAGAAATAAGAGGCAGATTCAGACTCAAGGTCATTTTGCAAGTCTTGCAGGACTTGTTTGTTTCACAACAGATCAAGCCACCTTCTGCCGTTGTCATGCAGGGCGATCTCAGATGCCACAAGCGTGGGATCTAGCAGGCTTTATCCCCGCTCCCTCGGTAGTTAGGTCCAGGCTATCATTAAATTGCAGAATGCATTTTACCGTCCAGCAGAAGTGCTTAGGTTTTATGACTTGTGGTGCATTTTTTAATCATTATTGTTGGTTTTTTTCTAATCTAGCAGAGTAGAGATTTCTGGAGGCTACTATGAATACATTGATGTCAGCAGCTGCCAGGACATCATCCACCTTTACCACTTGCTTTGGTCGGCAACGATTCTGAACATAGTGGGGCTCTTCTTAGGGATCATTACAGCGGCGATACTTGGAGGCTTTAAAGACATGGTAAGATGGTACCAATTTCTCTGTGGATTAAACAAAAAAAATGAGGCAAATTGCCTTTTAAAAATAACAATGAAAGCGATTGGTATTTCAATGCAAATGATCTATGCATCACTGCAATCAGGCTGGAAAGAAGGGCATGAAGTAACTCTAAGGAGACAGTGGAAATGATTGACTTTTCTGATCTGGTGTCACCACCTGGACACAGTTAGAAAAGATGAACAGAATTGGGAGATTGTATTTTCAAAAGGAACCTTCTCAGAGGTGTTGGCAATACTGGGATGAATAAAAATAAGCTCTTTCCTAAAAACTGATCATCGTTTTCATAGCATTGTCCTTCTACAAGGAAATGTGTTGTGGTTGCTCATGAATTGTTGATTTTATAGCAGTAGTAGGGTTCTGAGCTTTACAGACTGTTTAAGCAGCCGTGTTAGGCTGAAATTCTCCATCTAGTTTCTTTCTTCATGGTGCAGAATCTGAGAGGGTGAATTAGGGACTGAAACCAGGTGAAAGACTGCAAACTTGAGATAATGAAAAAATACTGTTCTGACAATATGAGCTTTGAAGTACCCTCACTTAACCAGGCTGCCTGTTGCCTTCCATACGGTTTTGTTCTGCAGAGGAAAAATCAATGGGGAAAACTGAACATTCAACAGATAAATTTGGGGGTTTTTTCAGTCTCTTGTGACTCACTCAGAATAATACAAAATGAGACACCCAGAAAAAAGCATTTGTTGCCCTGGCAATACACTTTTCTTACAAACAGATCTTGGGCCCTGCACTAAGGGTGCCTTATTTCAGAACTCTGAACTTTTCCTACACTCTTTTCAGACTCACCAAGATCTTCCCAAACAAAACAGCAGACACATTGCCAGCTGTGCATCGTGGCCTTTTGAGATTTGAGCCGCACCAGACAGCCTGTAAACCTCTGCAGAAAAAAGATCTATAGAAGTGTCTGTGAACAGCAGTACAAGAGGAGTTGAAATACAGTCGTCTCAAAATGCACCGAATAACAGAGTAATCAAAATTAATGGATTCTTTCTCCTGCTCGTGAAGATGCAATCTGAACAGTTTTTTTGTTTGAGCACTGGGCTATTGCCAGCTTGTTCTGTGGAATCTGAGAGGAAACAATAGGTAGCTGAGGAATGAAATGACCTTGGGACTTACCTGTTGCCTAAGAGGGAACAGGATTGCCAGTTGCTAATTCAACAGAGTTGAGCTCTAAAGACACACAGTGCTCTCCTTCAATCATTTCTGCTTTCATTCAGCTGTCAGTTTTCTGTGACCTGGTTAGTACCCTGAGTTTTTCTTCTTTTTGTTTGAACAGACTCCTTCCCTCCCTACGCTGAACTGTTCGGTTGAAAATGCACACCCTTCGGTGTCCTACTACTCAAGGCCACAAGTGTCATCTTACAACACCTACTACCACAGCACTCCTCACCTGCCTCCCTACTCCGCATACGACTTTCAGGTAACGAACGTTACGGGATGTTTTCTCATCTAGTGGCAAGGTTAAATCCACCTGGTCTGCAGGAGTCTGGAGGCCTGTCTTCCCATCATTCACACAGTTTAATTTTCCTGTTCCTGCAGAGAATACCAAATCTTTCCTACTAGGCATTGGTCCTTGGCAGTGCTCTCTCTTACTAAGGCAGTGTTTCCCTGAAAGCTGTCCTTGAAGAGAAAGCAACAGAACCTGCTGCCTGCCTCCTCTGTCATTCACTGGTAGAGGCCACATTAAAAATAGGCACCTGCAATACTCTGAAGTTAGAGGCAAAACGAGGTGTTCAGGTGCTAGTTTTTATTAGGCCACCTGCTATGTCCGAGAGAAACAGATGAACTTTTGGAAACAAGCTATTTGAGGTCCTGAAGACGGATACTGACTGAAAAGCTATTCTGTTGTGGTTTTTTTTCCATATGTGTCCACATGGTGTAAGAACGGTCCCTGCAAACATCACCTCTGCTGTAATGCATCCCTTTCTTTTCTGAGTTATGAGTTATGGAGCTGTGCTCTTGGAAATGGTGACTTCATGTGAACCTTGCTGTCAAAATCAGCCTTTACTTGTTGAAGCAGATGAGGACATTTCCTCCTCAGCTATTCTGTCAGGTGGACGTTACTGCAGCGGTGATGTTAACTTAACACATCATATGTTTTCTTTGCAGCCATCAGGGCTGGAGACTTTTTTTATTAACAAGAGCTTAAGGTCTTGGACATCAACTAAAAGGTGTGCTCTGTGGTAGCCACCATCTCCCTCATCAGAGCCATGCATCAGAGGTAATATGAATCTAAACCTTTCTGGTTTTACTGCTAGTGCCACTAGACAATACTGTTGTCGGGGCTTCCTAGAAATATTTGAACACTTACATTAGAATTTCTAGGACTTGTTTATACAGATTTGTGACTCATTTTTGAGATTAACACAACCTGGAACAGTCGCGAGTGTTGTATAACTTTTTACAGTTACAAAAATGCCAAGCTCAGCGCATACCAAACCAAGCTCTGCTGCGAGGTCCTCTTCTCAGCCGCTCGGCTGGTACTCAGCACAGTTTACCTCGAGTTTGTCTCTACTGCAGCCGCAGCACCAGCGGAGAGCTCAGCATGGGTGGATTTGCCCTGCTTTTCAACTAGAAGTACTGCTGGGGCTCTGCTAACGCTTACAGCTCAGCTGGATGAATGAAAAGTCTCTCTCTGTCCCGTTGCTGTGAGCACAGGTGTTGGCTTAGGAGCCGGCACAAAAACTGGGCATAAATTGAGGTAATCTAAATTTAAAATAGCCAAGTCTCTCTTTCACATGCAATTCCAAGTCTGACCCTTGCTTATCTTCCAGGGGCCTGCATGGAAGCATTAGCTGAGGCCTCTGGCTCTGGAGACTCTCTCTGGCCTTGAGCCCTGCTCGGACCCGAGCGGTGGCTGTACCACCCTGACACCTTCTCCCCTGCCACCCTACAGCACACGGAGCAAGCCCGGTCTTGCCTCTCAAATCCCTTTTGAAGGCTGCACTCCCTCTGGCACAAGAATTAGCCAAGTCAGTGCTTCCCACTCATCCCACACATCTTTCACAGGAAAAAAAAAAAAACAGCACTCCAGGATTTCTAAGGAAGCCTGTGCCTCTGCAAGAGCCTGGCTTTCACACACAAATCTAAACCGGCAAACCCAGCCCTCTGGTTTTTGGAGGATCGTAAGCCGATGGGTTGCTGTGGCTACTGCTTGTGCCATGGCTAATGACACTCCACCCAGCTGGCCGTGGTGAGGAAGGCAGGGGGCCATGACGGGAACCAGGCAGGAGGAAAGGGCCCCGGTGGAAGTCGTGCCGGTATCTTACTCCTCACCCTGTGCGCTTGGTTGGGGGCAATTGGCTGAGAAAGTCTCAGTCCTGCAGCATTTTCACTTCTGCAGGGCCTGAGCCACATTTGGCTCTGACAAGAGAACACAGGCGAGCAGAGGCCTTCTCTGCCTTTCACCCCCCGTCAAAAGAGAAATTAGTGCCATCTTCCCAGCCAGCGGCTTCGTTAACAAAGCCAGGCTGCTGCCTGCAGTCGGTGTGAGCCAGGCTTGCTTGCAGCCACAGCGACGCTCCTCCAGGACTCGTGGATGTCGCTGAGGCAGCTGGTGTAACTGTGAAAACCCAGGACTGTGTTTGCTAACGACTGCCGGCACTGTGTTGCCGCGGCAGTGCCCTTCCAAGTGCCTCTGCGGTCCGGGGGCTCCCACCCATTGGGCTTTAGGTGAACTGGGGCGTGACAGAAGAGCTGTTGTGTTATTTGAAAGGGGAACGGTTTGTATGGCTTTCTGTGAGGTCCTCGGCGAGCAGGCTGGGCTTTTGTGGTCTATATATCTGCTTAATAAACCATTGCAGGTTGGTGTTAGGGGAGTGACACAAAAAAGATGCTGTTTGAAAACAACCTGCTGTTAGAGCAGAGGCCGTCTTCCCTCCACCCAACAAGGTGAAATCACATGGTCGCCTCCGACCTTGTACATGGTCACCGCGGCGTACAGCTCGGCCTCGCTGCCCCTGGCGCCGGTCCCTCGGCACGCACTTCCATGCCTCTTGCAGCACAGTGCAAATCCTCCTCACGCTTCTGTCTCTGCTGGGGCCTTGACCTGGGCGTATTTGGGATTTGCAGTCCATGCCCGCGGCCGAAGGGTGGTGAAGGGGTGCATAGTGCCTGGGCACCGGAGCAGAAAGGCTCCAGCGTGCCGGCGGTGCGGCCGAGCGCCGTCCAACGCTGCCTGCTCTGCAGGTGGCTTGTTCAGGTGGCCAGATGGCCAGCAGCAGCCCAGGGCACAGCGTGACTGTCCGGGATAAAACCACCGTGTTAGTGGCCAGAGGAGCAAATACCAGTAACTGTATTTCATGGCTTATTTGTCTGGCCTGTTTCTGGACAGAACACAGCCCGTGCACAGGTTTCTGGCAGCGCCAGCACCCTGTGACTTGAGGCTTTAGACTGGAGGTATTTTTGATAACGAAGGTATTTTGGAGAGCGGAAATTAATCTTCAGGCATGTACAAATTTTTTCTTCACCTTTTCAAGCTTTTTACTTACTGAAGGAATAAATTATTTTGTTATCATTAATTTCTGGGTTTTTCTTATTTGTGGTGAAGAGAAAAAGTAGTGTAAAAAGAAATTATCTGCAGCCTGTCCATTGTTGCTACTGGTTGATGTGGGAAACCCAAGATTTCACAGCGACTCATCAGTTTTCAGTTGTCCAGCCTCTGTGAAATGCAGCAGGTACACAGAACTGATGAAAAAGAAATTAATTTTTTTTTTTAAATGCCTTTTTCAGTTTTAAGTGTAAGAAATCTCATTATGCAAAACTGTTACTTACAGGCTGCACTTACCTTGAATGCAACAAGTTATTGGAATAATTATTCGTATGTACATATGTTTTGCAGAAGTGATGCTTGAAATGGTAATTTTGCACTGCTTGGTAATGAAGTATTGCTTTGCCAGGATCCTTTACATTAAGAAGTGGTTACATTACAGGCTTCTTGCTGTCTCCCTACAGCATTCCAGCGTATTTCCAGCCTCCACTCCTTCTGGCCTCTCCGATGATCCCCAGTCAGTGTCACCATCTCCCAGCTATATGTGGTCCTCTAATGCGCCGCCTCGTTACTCACCACCATATTTTCCACCTTTTGAAAAGCCACCACCTTATACACCATAAAGAATGCAGGAAAGAAGAAAAAATATTTGCCATTGAAATAATTGTGAACATTTTGTATTCATATTTTACTGTGGGAGGGAGCAGGAGGATAGATACAGAAGATAATTGCTAATACAAATATTAGATTGGACTGTTCTTTCTTGCAAGACTTATTTCAGAGGTTTAACAATGGAGTATGAGGAAGGGGACATACTGCTGATGTTTTGCAGTGTCAGTGAGTAGCAGGTGACCTAAATTCCAGCCTTCTTGTTTTACCGCGAGATTCATGTAGTCCTTGGTTTTTAATAAAGCGATACAACACAGGTGATAGATTCTGGTCTGCCTTACTCGATCTTGTGCCGAGCTGAAGCAAGGGTAGCCAAGATCGATAGTTGCCAGAGACTATCAATCTGTTTAAGGTGAGGGTGTTTGCAGAGAGCTCGACTTGATGCTTGTTTTGTTTGGCATTGGGGCTCCAGTTGCTGGGATTTTTTGGGCCCACAGAACCTAGCTCACGTCACCTGTTGGTTACAGCCTACGCACTGGAAAAATCTTGGGGGGGGAAACCGTGACAGCGTCTCAAACTTTAACGCTAATGAAAAGAGATAACATCATAGGATATTTTCATGTATGTCTAGCAAAACAATGGGAATATTGCTTTTTTGAGGGGAAAAGCTTTAATAGGCAAGGTGTTTTTATTTCAGGATGCTTCTTAAGATAAAAGGTGAAATGGAGTTGTCTCTCTCTCTGAATTCTCTGTAAGTAATGCTGAAGTCAAACAGTCTGGGTGGTTGCACTGCCTAAATCTTCCTTGTATTCCTAATAAAGAGCATCAGGAACTGTCCACAAGTCACTGAAACAGTGCAGTGAAAACAGTATAATTTTTTTTCCCTTATGTTTGGTTGGGAATTTTTTTTTTTTAAGCTTGTACTTTTAACTTTTTTAATGAACTGAATCAGCACCCTGAGTAAGCACTGTTTTAGTAGCTGTATTACGGGCTGCACATAAGGAATATCCACTACTAGTTCTCCAAGATGTAAGTCTCACATGGATAAAACTCAACACCCTGTAATATAGGATGAAACCAATAGGAATTTGCAATTATTGTTGTGACTTTCATTTAATCTTCAGCTGATGACTGTGCTGATTGATCTAGATTCCAACAGATTTTGCATGCCTCCTGCATAACAAAAGAAGGTCAGCTTTGTTATGTGGCACACTGTCCTGTAAAGTGTGGTTTTACTTCAGAAGTGATTTCAGATGACAGTGCTCAGATCTGAGCTGCTCAACCTGAGCGTTCTCAGCTGCTTCCTTCAAGGATAAAAATAAGGTATTGACATTTTACTCCTTACTTCCTAAAGATTTCATTTCCTTGGCATCAGATTGTTAACCCTAATCCTCAATTGTCTACCTTTACTTTGAACTGATGCAGACAAAAAGGTACCTAAAAGCTAAATCTAGCTTTCAGAATCTAAAAGTGGAATACATGCTGGGGTGCGGGGGGAGGGGGGAATCCAGTTCGATTTTAAACTGTGACATCTCTCTCCTTTTAATTTGAAAAAGAAATATTGTCAACATGGAAAACAAACACTGAAGTCTCTGATCTCACTTTTCAAAGTACACTCACACTTTATAATGCTGTTTTTAATCCTGTGCATTTGCAAAGCCTTTAGGCTAGGCTATGTGTTAACCTTATAATTTCCACTGTCAAATATTAATCAGTATATTAATAAGCTAAAGGATGATACTGTTTATCCAGAAGCAAATGTAACTTTTCTCCAGTAATAAAGAAAAATAAACAGCTGGAGAAAGGAATACAACTCGTGGGATTTAAAGCAGTAGTGTACGCAGAACATCCTAGTGACATTTTGGTTTAGTATAGATTGTTGAAGTGCAGCTCCTGTAAATTTCCGTACTGGAAATAAATTTATATACTAGGGCATCATCCATTTTATATTACATTTTTCTGAATTAAATCTTGATAAAGAGATCATGGACAATTTCAAAATAGACAGTACTTCTCCTGATAAAACTCCCCACAAAACTAGAATGAGAAGGGCACATTAATATCAGTAAACTGATTGCTGCATCTTTGAAATAAAAGCTAACAGTCCTGTCCCACTTGTGACAAACATACTCTACCATTTGTGCCTGTCAACTAAATAGGGCTAGAAGGACTAGGAGATGCTACAGGACAGGACTGAGAAACTCACGAGGGGAACGCAATGTAGTGGCAGAGAAACAATTAGGAAATGATTGTGTCATTGGTTTTGAGTTGACAAATACTAAACTTACGAAATGATCCAAATTCTCATTTTTTTCTAAGGAATATTTAAGCAAAAATTACATTGCTGCTTTAAATTCACTATAAAAGGACAAGTCCATTTTCACGTTTAAAAAATAACTGGTGGAATTTTCTGTTGAATTACCCATTTCCTTCTGCTTGAGTAAAACTAAGCGTTTAATGTAAATGCAACATTCTGCACTGTATTCATCATTTCTTATGAGAATGTCAAGATTGTGACTCATATGTACCCTTTTATTACTTTACCAAAGTTAAATAAAATTGTGTGACTTTTGTAAACATTTATAAATTGCATTTTATATTTTAGCAACTTTCCTGTTTTACAAGCATCTTTAATGTTAGTTGAGGAATTCCAGTGTAACAGCATCGTGCATTTTAAAAACAATCCATCAATCAAACAAACTGTATTTACTGTATTGGAAACTGGTGTTTCTACCAGCATTAGCCAGAGACACCTTTTTTTAAGTTCTGTTTTTAAAAGCTCCACCCAGATGCCCCCACATTTCATAATTCTGCAGGTGTACCCACATAATGGGGTGCCTTGACTTCAATCACTGTGAAATCTTCACTGCTCATTTTTTGCTTAACACAGAGGTGAATACTCTAGCCCGTGCAGTGTTAGTGTCTCCTTTACTTAATTTCATGCTTACTATATTACTTTGGGCCTAATTCTGTTCTGATGATGTCAGGTTCTCTTTGATGTTAGCAGAAGTAGGTGGAAGCTCCATGCCAGGGAGACAGGCATCTAAAGCATCATTTGATATGTTACTAAATTGCATTCCTTACCTGTAATAAGAAGTCTACGTAAAGTAACTAATTTTCTCCATGTTAGCCACAGTTTGCCAATGATCTAACTCTTCCAAATAATAACTAGTCAGCAACCTGGTAAGAAGAAGAGGCCTAACCATGAGTTAGCTGAAATACATTGCACTGGTCATTATGTGTGTTTTTCTTGATTTCTAGCTCATTTGCAATGATGGTCGTAGTTGGACAGACTGTTCCACAGCAGCTTCACCTATTCTGAGCGTAAGTGTGTATCGCGACACGCAGCTTATAATACACAGTGGAGTCTTTCAGCTAATTTGCTTTCTTGGAAAGTGCTCAACCAAAAAAAAAAAAAAAAAAAAAAATCCTAAGCCACAAATAAAAACACCTTCCCCCCTCCGCCACTGGTCAAGGGGTTCCCTGCTATTCCCAAAGACCAGGAAAAGGAAGCTACAAAGTGCTGGTAATCTAACACGTTAGACTGTAAAAGTTGAGTTGTCATTAAAAAGAAACATGCCACACCCATCTTTAGAATTAAACTTTTTTTATTTTTGCCATAGAAAGCTCTAAGAACTAATATCAAGTATTGATTAATGAAAAGTAGAACACAACTTTAAAAAGTATGTTAAGGAAAGACTGTACAATTATATACATTACAGATCTGGCAAAAAAGATAAAATGTTTCACATGGAACAGTTCCTAGGCAATAGCTGTAGAACTCAACGTTCAATGTATATAGCCATCAGCTTCTGCATCTTTTTATAAGCTGCATGCCTTAACAGTACAAAATAAATAAGCAGTCAACTGTTATCTCAGTATTTGTTTAATTCACATACTGGAATGCTATGGTATGAATCCCCAAAGAAACCATACAGTGAGGATGCAGCCACCATTATCGTATTTTGCAGCAGATCCGTTAATGTTTTTATATGCATATAAATGACTGTGAGGTTTGCTACCATACTCTGTTGAAATTTTTAATTTTTATATAAATGCTTTTTCAGATTCAATCTTTTTCTTCCATTACCCCAAAGCCAATTTATTAATATTTACATAAGTTTTTTCATTAAGTTAAACTGGAAGCTAAGTGTTTATAAAAACAAACAAAAAACCAAATACAAGTGCGATAGCCAGAAATCTAAATATAAAAGCTCATGGCCCCATAAAAAGTTTTAAAAGAATGGATTTAACATGTTTCCAAACCAATAAATACTCGAAGTGAAATTAAAAAAAAAAAAAAGCTTTACATGACCTCTGGACTTTGGATATCAAAAAATCACTTCCAAGGAAAACTGAAGACCCTGAGACACATGCAAGCACGAGTCTTCTAGCAAAAATAGTTACAAAGCCCTAATTTTCCAGTTTTCCTCCAAAAAGAGACCTTTAGTAGGCACAGTTTAATTTAAGGTTTTAAATATATCAGCAGCAAATATTGATAGCCATTATGTTTAGTATCACAGAATGTACACTTTGCAATGTATGCTTAATTCCAGATGTGTCATGTCAATAACAAAAATAACATTGTATTTTTCTTGTCAAAAAGTTCAGGAAGTCTCAATATAGCACGCAGCCAGCTACGTCGGAGCTACCTGTGCTAGTACAGGCAATCAATACTTATGTCTTCTGAGGATCATGTTTGACTGCTGAAATGCCATCTCAGATAACATCCAACCTGTAACATTTGAAAGTATACTCTATTATATTCAAAGGGGTCTGCAATATGATCTGGAAATAACGATGTAGATCATGTTCTTGGCCTACAAAACAGAAGTGCTGAGCATTACGTGCATAAGGTAAACAAATCTTCCTTTTTCTCCCATCATTACTCATACAGATTTCTGGTACCCTTTCTTATAGCTCAAGTTGTATTTGAACCATTTACCACTTCAGTGTCTTTCTGTCTAGAGCACTATATGTCTAAAACCTTAACCTTGAAGGCCATAGGATCAGGATGCTTACTTAAAACACGAAAGAGACAATAAAAACCTTTAACTGTAATTTAACCAATGAAAGGTTACGATAACTAACTAGTGCTATGCACGACAATCTTTCTCGGTCACCTCTAGAACTTGAGCAGTTTTCATATTACCATTTACAAAAATTCAGTAAGTCACTACATCTGAAATGCTAAACTATGACTCCAGTAGACACCTGTTTGTTTTTCTCAGACCTACTGTTTCCTGTTCAAGTTGGACATCTCATTTATCTTCTAGGTGCCTAAACATGTACCAATTGCAAGGAATAAAAAAAAAGGACAATATAATAAACCCAAAACTGAAAATAAATGACAACTAGACAAGTGCAGGAAATTATACTTTGGATTATGGTGGATGGAGGGTGTTTTTTCACTGTTGGTTTACTCCTCATGCTTCCACACCCTCTAAATGGCAGGGAAAAAAAAAAAATCCAGATCCCTGTTTCACTTAAAGATCTCGCCAAATAGGCATACAAGATCCTCAGCAGTCTCAGTGATAAACTGATACAGCACTTTTAGATTATTTCATAGTTTTGAGAAGTACATTTCAAAGCCTTCCACCAAAAAAAAAATAAATAATTACTTTTATTGTAAGTATTACTTTTTTAAAAAATACCAGGCTGAAGCCCTTCTTGAAGAGCAAAAAAAGGAACAGCACTTTATTCCAAACTAACTACTGGCATCTTTTTCAGTACTAAGAAAACCTAACATCATTCCTCAGGCTTTAAAAAGGCAAAATTATCTCCTCCTGAAGTGTTCTAAGCTTCTTTGCTATTGAGCTTTGTGGGTTTGGGGGGCTTTTTTCCCCTTTGCAAAAAGAGTAAAATATAAAGGTCCAGACACTGAATACTCCGCTCACCATACTGCCGAGTACAAATGAAGTTTGTTCAGGTTGGCCCTAACCGAGTATCTCTTGTTGGTAAGACTGTTTGCATGAAGATCGATGATTCATAGTGCTTATAAAAGCAGAACTAAGATGCTAGCTCAAAAATACACTACTCCAAACTACTGGATGGGTTATTTTGGACCCTTGCAGTAATGCATTGTTCACAAAAATATGAATTGTGGGATTTTTTTTTTTAAATGGTTCCATATTCAAGAGACTACAATGAAAAATCTTACTGTTTTCTTGGTTAATGTCTAAACAGAATTCAGCATTAAAGTGCTAACACGAAAGAAGGGTTTACATGGTAAGTATGGGTACAGGAAATACCTCCATTACTTTAGAAAAACAATTTCTAGCTCTTTAGAAGAAATTGTACCTTTTCAAGCTACAAATCCCCATGTTTTGATCAAAATTAACATACCAAAAACCACTGCCAGCTCCTTGGAAATGTCTTATCCTCCATTCAAGTAAACTTTCAGATGAATCGCTTCCACAAATCACTTGCAGCGACTAATGATCCATCTAAGTGCTACCATTTGATGACTTGGTAGAACAAGTTAACTTGTTTTCACTTTAACATTTGATTTTACAGAGATTTTAACAGTTCATTTAAAACAGCTGCAATATTTCTGCACTGAATCCTTTTTCCAGCATTTAATGTGTTTCAGTAAGATTCTGGTATTACAAACTCAAATTCAGTACTTCCCTCTGATGGATTTTGTTTAAAAATTGCTTCATTTCCCTGTGGAATGAAAATGTCATCCCAGGTAATTTGTTTGGCTGGAGGGTTAGATGTTGTTCCTTCAGTGCCATCCTTCCCTGCGCCAACACGATAAACAATTCCACCCTCGTTTATTACTGGTATACTGCTTGAGTGATCAGTAATGTACGCATACTGTCTGATCTGCAAAGACCTGCAAGGATGCAATCGATAAAGCTTGGTATCTCCAGAGGGGTCTTGGCTATGAACTGATCTAATGTGGGAGGCTGTAATTTGGTAGTTGATGAAAGATTTGCCGCATGTCAAGCACTGGTACCTTCGCTCACCAGTGTGGTGAATTTCATGCTTTGTACGGTATTCTGCAAGAGGAAAAACTTTGTCACAGTATCGACACGGATACTTCTTCTCCCAGGAATGAACGTTAAAATGTCTCCGTAAACTTGTCAGACATGCATATGATCTCTTACACACAATACAAATGTAGTAGACTCTTCCATCCACTATGAGCTCGTAATGGTCATCGTGCTTTACTTTCATGCGTTTCCTGTTTGGAGAATCACCATCAGAGGTTCTAGGCGTTTCATTAGGCTTGGCTTCGCCTTCCTCTGAATCGCCCTTTACAGGAATGACTATGTCGTATGTATCCTCACCGATATTTGCATAAACCTTACAGCCTGTGGATAAGCCCTCTATTTCAGTTGCTGTATCTAATGTTATGATTTTCTGCCCTTCTGCAACATGTTTTGATGCTACACCTGAACTGAATTCCTTGTTGTTTCCAGTAAGGACATCTGAGATTTTTATTTTAAATTCTCCAGGTTTAGAAAATGGCTCTTGTGAAAGTGTAACAACCTGTTTTTTCTGCACACCTGATCCTTCAGTGGTTGCTGCCTTGGGTACAGAAGGTTTGTGAACCAAAGAGCTACTGCTGACTGAGCCAGGACTAGAGGAGCTAATGATATCGACATCATCTTCAACAACCTCTTCATCATCAACAGCAGTTGTTTCCACTTCAGTTAAGGAGCCATTATTAGATGGCTGCTGGTTCTCCTCAAGTAAATTAATTGTAGGGGTGACATGTGTTTGATGCAAGGAGCTGGCACTGAGCGATGAGTTAAGTAGAGGCTTATTTAGCACAATGATATTAGGAGTCAAATGCTGCGGCGTTGCAGAGACAAGTGATTCGGCACTTGATTGTGTGTGGTTTGGGTTTAGCTGACTGGCAGATGAAACAAGTTTTTGAGCTGCTGTGGTGCTCATCAAATGGGAAGAGCCACCACTGCCACACGATTTTTGGTCAGAAACTCCAGCTGGACTTGGGCAAGGCTGGTTCTGGGTTGCAGCATTTTTATCTTTAGTACATTCTTTTGGAGGAACAATCTCAGAGCAAAAAATTACATCATCATCCTCATCATCTGAATCACTCACTGTAATTTTTGTAGTCTCATATTCTATGCCATGTAAGGAGAATGATTGTGTTATAACTGGCATTCCATCGGTTACCTCTTGACTCTCTGACCTTACAGGTACTTGGGTTTCAGCATCCTTTTGACCTGGACTAGGAGTTGAAGTTTCTGAAGCACCATCTTTGACTTCACTCGTCATGTTTTTTCCTTCAGACGGAGGTACGCCCAGATCAGCTATGAATTTAACACCCAGCTGTTGCCCTGATTTAATCAGTTCATCAAGTAAATCAGATCGAATGCTGATTATTTTGGAACTATAAATGTAGTTAAGAATTTCTGCAAAAATTTCTGCTCTTACAAAGCTCAGTTCAACCACTTGTCCAGCCACTGAAAAAAGCTGGTGAAAATATGTGCTTGAGGCTGAAAGGATGTTTCTATGAGCCCGAAATTTCCGGTCCTCCACGATGACAGTAACATCACAAAAAAGTCCGTGGCCACGTTGTTCATTCAAAGACTGAAGGAGCACATTAGAATACTGTGTGTCTGTTGCAGAAATAAGTTTTTTCCCCTCCATTCCTACAAAGAGAAAGTAAAAGGCACAAATTAGTAAAAATACAGATTTACAGTTTTAACTGCATGACTACAGCCCCACATTTACTTCAAAAAAATCTGAGATACTATTCATAAGCTTATATGCTACAGCACTCTGCAAATTTGTTTCTTACTGTTATTTGTCCCTTTACCTTCTACACAAGGTATGTGCAATTCTGAATATATCCTCTATTCTTACAAGGTGAGGAACAGAGAAACAACCGCTTACCTGATTCAACAGCAAATAAGGTAAATTTGAAAACCAAGAAGATGCAAGATTCGGGTCCCTCAAGAGGCTTTAAACATTATTAGAGGTTTCTTTTTAATTGTGAAAATATTCTGTAAATTGTTACGAGAAAGCCCGATAACATCCAGGTTATTTACAGGCCAAACAACAAAATCCGTGCATCCATATACTTCCAGTCAACTGCGGTTAATGAAAGTGCTATCGATACTCCACTTCCTTGTTCAGAAAAAGCAAGGTGTTTTTTTTTCACCCCTTCTCATCTATTCGTGAGGTTGCTTTGTGTTTGAAACCAAGATACCGAGGCAGCACGGCAACAAAAAATATCTGTAAAGTCAAACTAATCCATCTATCGGTACTTTCGACTAGATGTCCCCAAACAAGATGCAAAAAAACAACATCAAAATATACGAACAGCGAGTTAAAGCCTGCGAGTCCTTAATTTAACTCATAAAACTTTATTTCCACACGCCTGGAAGGGCAGGATGAGAC
>NW_009595922.1:0-2088 GCF_000690535.1 Cariama cristata
GAGCCACCCTGCTCGCATTTACCATCTTTTAAATAGACTTTCTTGGTTCTTTTCTAGGTTCACCTGCTGCTAGTGCAAAGCCCTGTAACCACGCTGATCTCTCGGTCTCCCACCGCCCGGGCTGGAGGACCGCGGGCCGGGCACCGTCCCCTCCGCGGCTTTGTCTCCCCGCTCCCCCCTCTGCCTTGGGCGTTTGCATCCTCAGACACCAACACCGCTTCATCCGCAGAGGTGAAAGCAACTGGTTTAGTTGTGCAGGTGAGAAGTCCTTTGTGTCCTTTTTTCCCTATTTCAGTTCAAAAGCGCTTTTTTCCTTTAAGTTTTATGCCAATTTGAAATCAATTTAAACTTAATACTGTTTTATTTTGGTTAATCCGAAACGGGGCTTTGCACTAGTCAAATTAAAATGGTGTACGTTTGCTCGTAGATAAGGCCTTGGTTTTTTAACACAACTATTGCAAAACACTTGAGACAACATTGAGATATTCTACTGAACGGAAAGAGTTAAAAAGAATAAAAAAAAAGATAACTGGCAACTGCGCACGGCCCGAGGAGCAGCAGATGAGAGGTGCTGGGCTGGGGAGATGGCATTTACCTTACGGTGAGCAGTCGTCTCTCCCGCTCAGAGCGCGGCAGTGAACGCAGGCCGTAAGATTAACGAGAGAAAAAACTGTGACCACAGCAAATAGAATGACTCATGCCCACTTGATGGGTTTAATTTCTAATCTGGAATAGTAGTTTTCTGCTGGACCAAATTAAAAGTCTTTCTCCTCCTGCTGAGCCCATCGCCCGTAGGGATGCAGCAGCCCACACCCAGAGCACCGGCCACTGCTCGGGTTTAAGGGCTGGACGAAGCCAGCCTCAAAGTTACCCGAGCTCTGCCCCAGGGATGCACAGGGAACACGGGCTGGGGGGCGAGAAAAAGCAACGCCGGACAAAGGGATCCCTCCCGTCTCCCTTCGGTTCTGCAAAGCGACAGAGCCCTTCCAGCACCGCCACGGCAGGCTCGCAGAAATCGACTGAAGACACAAAATTAATGAAGGGAGAGCCCTAAGAGGAGCCTGTATACGGGAAATCATGCACTAAAGCACAACTCGCATCATGATCGGAAGGGGAACTTCCTAATTTGACTGCAGAAAGCAATTTACTTCAATTAGCAGGGACATAAACAGAGCGCTTGCTTAACAGAAGTACTGCATCTCCAAAAAAGCAAGCTCCCTTAATTGCATCTCTCCTCTTGGCGCTTGCTGAGCTTTCAGAGCCCGTCTGAGGAGCGAGGGGTTGAAATAACGCCCTGGTCGGCAGTCGGCCCTGCCTGCCGCACAAACCTTCGGCAGAGCGGCGCGGGCACGGCCCTGCCGGGAGGTTTAAGCCGTGCCCCAGTAAGGAGGGCACGTGTTGGGCCAAAAAGGAGATCACCGAGGGGAAAGGCAGCAGGCAGAGCCTTCCTCCACCTCCTCCTCCTCCGGCAGAGCCCTGCCTGCGCTGCTCTCGCCCGCTGTCAGCTGGCTCCGGCTCTGCCGGACGGCTGGATGAGATCATTCCCAGCAGCTTCGGGAAGTTTGGGCCCGTAAAGTCCTTCTTCCTCCCTGTTTCCAGCTGGAAAGTTGAGGGTAACAGGTCTGGATTGCCTGGTAAGAGCCTGTCCGTAACACCGGCAGCAGGGCAGACCAAGGGGCGAGGGGCTGCTGGCACCCCATACATCTGCTCTGCATTTCGCTGCCCTGCGCCAGAGCCCGGCACTGGATTGATTTATCCCGAGTCCTTTGGAGCCGCTTTGTGTCCTTTGACTGAGAGGGCAGTAAAATTCCTCCAAGAATTTAGGAGCTTTTGCTCCAAACAAACTAAAACCAGCAACAACGAGGACGCCGACACGAGCACGTACGCCAAGCGTAGGAATTAAGGACCAGCAGGTCACCCAGCAGCCCGGGCACAGGGCTCTGCACCCCACGCCGCGGGAAAACCATTCCCTAGGACCTGTTTGAAACTGGAACTCCCACCCCTGCGAGCAGCAGCCGCTTTCGGACAGGGCAGCCGCGCAGCCCCTGCCCCCGGCGCTCGCTGCCCCCGCACCAAACCACACCAGCA
>NW_009595922.1:2151-3333 GCF_000690535.1 Cariama cristata
TGGACGAGGCGGTGGGGACTGTGACCCTGCCGCGTTGGGCCAGCACCTCGGCTTGTACCTCGGCTTCTTGTCCTGGGAACAGCGATGGTACAATTTACCCGAACGTGCTGCTCCATTCCCTGACAAAAGCGCTCTGCTGTAACGGACAAAGTCACTTTACCTAGTTGGGAATATTTAGGTCAGAGCTTGTGCTACCCGGCCACAGTGGAGCAGAGAAAGGGATTGTCACAGAGGACCAAAAGGGCGGCTCAGAGCTGCAGACGCGGGGTCCTGCACCCGGCTGGCAATCACAGACCCATCATCGCACCCGAGCAACCAGACCCCGCTACCTTGGGCGCTCACAAAGCGCTGCAGCGCCTACAGCTCCGCTTTTCTCAAACTCCAGCCCTAAAGCCAAGCCTGATCTGCCTCAACGTAGGCGTTCGCAGAGACAGCTGCCCCGAGGTGCGAACAAGACATTCAGGTCCCTCCGCACCGGTGCTGTGCTCACCTCCAGCACCTCGGCGGGGTTTGGCAAAGCCAGGCAGGTCTGCAGCCTCCTCCGCTGGGACCCGGCCGTCACGCCGCGGGGGGACCTGGCGACACCTGAAAATGAAGAATTAGTGAAATCCCTGGGAGCATCCTTCAGCAGCGCCACTGGGAAGAGCGAGAGGAGCCCAAACCAAGCACCGGCCAGCGCAAGATCCCACCCCGCATCTCCCTCCTCTGGCAACTGGGAGAGGATTTGCCCTTCCAGGCTCCGCAGTGCCCCTGGGCGATCCCCAAACAAAGGGCTTGTCTGAGGGGAGACCGGTCCCGGTTACCCCCCAGGGCATCGGCATGAAGAGCTCCCAGCCAAACTCAGGAGAGCCAGCTCACGTCTACATCGGCTAGTTATTCCAAAGTGAACCCCAGCTCTGCCACCATTGCTGCAGACGCCGCACTGCACTTTCCCTTTTAACCTACAGCTGTTTCAGTTGTTTGAATTTACTTTTCTTTTTGGGGGTTTTAAAACATCACCTTGTGAAAGCCAAGCTCTGTGTTACTCCTTGCATTCCTGGTTGCACCCGTGGACTTCAATCAATCTTTAGATTTGCTGGGCATCAGTGGGTTGGGTTTTTTGGGGGGTTGGGGTTTTTTGCAAAGTGAGCATTAGGGCTTTGGTTAGAGTTACATTCACGTGCTCCTGCTGCCCCACTCCTG
>NW_009595922.1:3365-3612 GCF_000690535.1 Cariama cristata
CCCCGGCCCCATCCACAGCCCCCCCACCCAGAGCAGCTCCACACAGAGAGAGCAATTCTAACAACGCTCCACCTTAGCAGTACGATTTCACACAGATCCCTCTTACCTCTATGTGACTTGGAGAAGTAAAGCAATTAACCCAAGCATGCCCTCATCCAAGCAAGGAGCACACCCCGCAGCAAGGGATGGTGCCGCTGCGGGTTACAGCCTCTTTGGGGGTCCCAGAGCCGGGCTGGGGCACAGGGGA
>NW_009595922.1:3728-4211 GCF_000690535.1 Cariama cristata
GAGGGGGTGGGCAGCGGTTGCAGCTGTGTCGCAGCCTCCCACGGGGCCCGGGGGGCTCCGGCCAGAGCTGCTGCCCAGGGAGCGCTGCGGGGCTCAGCCAGGGCACGGCACAGCACAGCACGGCATGGCCTGGCACAGCATCCTGCAGTCTCCCATGGTATTGCACGGCCTCATACGGCAGCACACGGCAGCGCCGCTCTTGCACTGTTTCCATATTTTGGCTGCAGTTGTGGCACTGCCCGCCAGCCCCAGCCCCGGCACCGTACCACATCGTGCACTTTTTGCCGCCGGACCCTCTCTCCCAGCCTCAGCTTCTCCATCCCCTGACAGCCGCAGCAGAACGACTGGTTTTGGGGCAGAACGATGCTGCCCAGGGGAGCCACGTGCTGCAACCCCGATGGAGCAGCCGGGACAGCTGCCGTCTTGCTCCAGGCCCAGGACCTTCTCTCTCCATCCCGTCCAGGAGTGTGTTTGGTAAACGGC
>NW_009595922.1:4259-5042 GCF_000690535.1 Cariama cristata
TTGGCATGGAAAGTAAACCCTCCAAATTAAACCCAGGGCGTAGTGCAGTAACTCCCCACCAGATCCCCTTAACCGAGCCAGCAGAATGTGTGTGAGTGGGCTGGCAGAGAAGGGAGCGGTGACAAAGGGCCCAAAAAATACTAAAATTATGCAATCTGTAGGCAAAAGTTACTGGAGGCATCCCAGCGAGGACGGGCAGACCCGCAGCAGGCAGGGATGGCACCATGCACACCCGGCCGCATCCCGGCCCCATGGTGCTGGACCATTGCACATCTGCAACCCCTTTGCTTTTCTTTTTTCTTTTTTTTTTCTCCTCCCAGATCACTTTAAAGGTATGCTTATACATATCTTGTAATAGTTGGTAAGCTGGAGATAGTTTGATCTTTGGAGAAAAATAAAAGATTTTTTTGGCGGTGGGTGGGCTGGGGGTGCAGCCCCGCACCCGTGCTGTGCACAGCACCCGCCGGGCGCCCAGGAATTAGCACTTGCTTGCCAAAGCTCCTTCTCCAACCCCCATCAGAGCCTCAGGTTCCTCATCTGCTCAAAGAAAACAGGCATTTTGGTGAAATATAGCCATGTTGAGCGACGGTGAGCGCCCGCCCCATCCCCATCCCACGCGTGGCACTGGCACCGCTCGCTCATGCACACGGTGCCCCATCCTCTCTCCGTCCCCCAGCTGGGCAGCCCCGGGTCCGACCCATCGCACAGGGCCAGGGACTGCCCCGCCATCACTCATCCCTTGGCACCGAAGCGTGGCCGTCGAACCATCCCCGGCCGCCCTGA
>NW_009595922.1:5080-5422 GCF_000690535.1 Cariama cristata
TGTTGGCCGCGCCCGCTGCGCTCCCTTATTGCCGCCGCGCCCTTTGCTGGTTGCAGATTAGAGGCTGGAGCCAGTTGGATTTGTTTGATTTCTGTTGATGGTTATTAGGCAGAGGAAGTGCCAGAAGGGATTTTGACCTCGAGTTTAAACCTACTCCAATTAGAGCCACTGAGCCTTTAATTACCGTGCTCCAGCCACTTCAGTTAAAGCAACAACAAAAACAAACACAAAATCTGGTTGAAGATGGGCTTTTCCTCTCATCGGCTCTTCAATCTGCTGCCTGCGTTGTCCATGTGCCGCCTGATCGCGGGCACGGGGCATTTCGGCCCACGAAGTCCCTCA
>NW_009595922.1:5447-6629 GCF_000690535.1 Cariama cristata
ACAGCGCTGCGGGATGATGCCCACGGGGGGAGGCACGCGGCCCTCGCCCACCGCCCCGGCACACCACGCACCGCTGCCCCAGGGATGCTCCCAGGACCAGGCCCTGGCACCCAGGAGGCTCCAGGCAATACTCGAGGTCACGGTCCAGGGCTGATGAGAGCTCACCGAGAGATGATGGATATTTTGGAAAATATCGATTTCTTACTTAGCATAACTTCTATCAAGTAATTCAGTTTTTAAAAAGAAGCAGTCCAGAGTGCTCTTGTACTTTGCTCCAGTTGGCCCTGGGACACGGCGGGACTCACCCCCAGGGACTACAGCATCTTTTGGCTCCCGGTGCAGACCCCTTCTGGTGCTCCAGACCCCAGGCAGACTCCCCATCTTTTGCTTTATTTCTTATATCCATTGCTATTAGGTTTTCTTAATGTATTTTAAGCTTAGCAAAATACGACTTATGTCTGTGTAGGTCCTATGATTTTAAAATAGTTTCTAGGATACATCCTGTGATCGATTTTTTATGTTAAACAGTGACTAAACCCTGATATTTTCCTTCCCTGACTGGCCTTTGTCCATTCCCCAAAAATTTCAGAAAAAAAAAGTAAAATGGAAATCCTCATCCTGAGCATCGCAGTAGCACAGGGAGGAGCAGCTGAAGTGGGGTGACAGCCCGGCTGAGCGTGGGGGTCCCATGGGGGTCGCGTGGGGGCTGCTCCTTTGCGGGGTCAGAGCGGCCACGGCCCCGCGGGGCCCCTCTCCGGCAGCACCGGTGCCACGGAGCTTCTCTGGAAACCTCTGCCGTGTTTCCCAAAGGGGCTTTCTTTTACCCCAGCACCTCCCTTACCTGGGGACGCCCAAAAGCAGCTCGACCCAACCCCCTGCAGCCCTTCCCTGTTCCCTGGCAGATTCAGTTCATCGAGGTGCAGAAAAACCCAACGCACAGACAAACCGACCGGCCACATTTTGTATTTAAACGCCCGGAGAAATTTGCCACCAGCTGGGTACGGCGCTCTCACCAAAGTCCAGGTCCCAGTTACCAGGAGACCCGGTTATTTAACTGCTTGTGGATTCCGTCTCCGTTTCGGCACCTCATTTCCCCTCCCCAGCTGCTGTCGCAGGAACTTTATCGCGGAGATGGAGCAGGGCAGGGGAGTCCCATCGCGGGAACGGCTCCCGGCCCCGGGC
>NW_009595922.1:6685-10373 GCF_000690535.1 Cariama cristata
CCACATCGTCTAGGGCTTTTATAAGCTTTACATCTGACTATAAACCTCAGCAAAACCCGGCTGGTTTGATCACCTGGATGGTCTCTAATGGCCTCAGGTAGCCACATGATGGGAACACTGGGGAAGCCTCCGAGTGATCACTCCTGCGCTTCTTCTCCATTACCCAACTCTGCCAGCCCCATTCTACGCCCGGAGCCTCGTCCTCCAGGCAGCCGCCGGTCACCTTTTCACTGGGCAAGCCCCGGCACAGGCGTGCAGCGCTTCTCGCACACACGCACACGCTCACAGGCAAGACCCTGCGAGGCCACCGAGGCGTTGCAGGAGGAACCACACCAGCCCCGAGCTGCTTCTCCTGGGGACGCAGGGATCGACTGGAAATCACTCTGTCTTCCCCATGGGAACACTGACGGACACGTCCACGCCGGAGCTCGATGCCTCTGCGGAAGCCCGGGGCCCCAGTGAATGGGAACTCGCTACAGAGATCCAACCGTCCATGGAAAAAGAGAAAACCATGAACTTTCCTGTTCATTTCTCTTGCATTGTCATACGTTTACGGGACTCGTGAAGGTAAAGCAAGCCTAGGACGTTAATTAAAGTTTCTTCGTGGAGCCCAGGGAGCAGAGGGCACCGGGATGCGAGGCTGAGCCGCCGGGGCACGGTCAGCACGCTCTGCCGCAGGGCCGAAGCCGACGCACTCGCCTTGCTCCAGAGGAGCCCCCCTGCCCTCCAGCAAACATACCCGACCGCATACACTGCAAAAATAACACACGCGGCTGATACATTGAGCATCACTTCTGTTGGTTTGAATTTTAAAAAAAAAAAAAAAACACCAAAAAATTCATTGGTGTTTACACACAAGACACTATCCAAAAAATGGTATACGGTTATTTTGCAAGGAAACCAGCTAAGAACTGTTTGCAGGAGAGAGAAACTCCTCGTTGTCCAAGGTCAGGGTAACTCTCACTATAGTATTTTCTCAGCAACACATGAGATAAGGATGACTCCTAATACAACACTTTGGACAAAGGAGACGCCTAAAATGAAAATATATGCAACTTTATTGACCTACTGTTGAGAAACAGATGCTGAATTGATGTCAACTCACCAGTTGGAGCAGTGAACGGACTCGGGCGTTAACAGGACCGAGCGTAACGACCCTGCCAGTACCCGCACTGTGAAATGTTTTATGTGATGAGTAATAAATATCACCACTAAAACGGCCTTGTAAGTGTTCTGCGTTCAAGTTTTTAAAAAGGTTCATTAATCCAACTGCTACCAGGTTTGGCTTATTGTACGTATTTTTGCAACACATTTGTTTCTCTTTCCTTCCAATTAAATCTACGCCATCTTTTAAACACGAGGCAATGCAAACAACAGTAGGTACCAGGAAAACTTACGTCATTGTGTAAAAAGATGGCAGCAAGTCCCACAGCCCCTCCAGAGACGGTCTGGGTACACGGAGGCACTACAGCCGTGTGCTGGCGCGGGCTGGGCTGAGCTTTTTTTGGCTGAATTACGTTTTCTGGCCCTTTCAGGTGCTTCCTACCACCCTCTCCTTCACGATCTCCGGGCCGCCCCCTCGGCCATCACAAGCATCTTGAAAGAGGAGAGTGCACCAGCCCAGAGAAGAGGTCGCGGTAATCCAGCCCGTGAATCATTTCCACTAACGAAGCCACTGAAAATGAGTCAGTTGTTGGCTTTGTGTGGCCAAAACACAAAGCGATTAATTCGTTGCAGCGTTTTCCTTGTGAGAAAGGACTTCTGAAGTACAGCAGAAAGGTTTATAGAAATCATTCCTAAATCTAGCAATATTTATCAACTTCTTGGAAATACAATTGTGCACTAGCTAGACCAAGAGGAGAGGGGGAAATAACGTCTTTTTGAAGTAACTGGGAGGTCTCCCATTTAGTGGCTTTATTCCTCAGCTTAATCCCCTATTTCACATGGATGCCACGGACAATCGGCACCAATCTTTTCACTGGAGGCCGAGCTCCCACCGGAGCAGGCGGAAGAGCACGGACAATGGGCAGATCCCATTCGTTTCCTCCGCGGTGGTCCGACCTCCTCCGCAGGCAGATTTGATTTCCTCCAGCACGTGCTCGTCTCCCTTTATCTGATCCTTCTCCCCTCGGGTTGCTTTTCCTTCTTTCGTGGGAACTGAAGTAAGGTCTCAAGATGCGCTTCCTCTAATACCTGGAAAAATAACCTTAGAGCAACTTTCAAATGATTGCATAATATTTTTTAAAAATCAATTGTACAAGCAATTCTGGTATTTGGACCAAAAAGAAGCAACTCCTCTGTAACACAGCCAAGCTTTTCTGCATAAGATTGTTACTGATGCAAAATAGTTTAACCATTTTGAGATTTACCATGGAATAACCTGCGCCAGCAGCCACGACGTCCCGGCCGGCAGCTCCCCTTCCTCCCACACGCCAACCCCTGCCTTCACCACGAACAGCCGTGGTTTCGGCAGAGGACTCCGCTCACCGCAGCGTCCAGCCCAAGGGCGGCTGCGGAGACCCCACCGCCGCAGGGGAGCCCCAGAAGCCCCCAAAGCACCTCGGCCCTGGTCTCGGCAAGGAACCGCCAGCGCTGGGCCAGGGCCAAGGGCAAGCCCTAAGTTGGGGAGCAACATCTGCGTCCACAGGACCTCTCTTCCCAGCGAGGCACGGCCGCCCCGCAGCCCCTCCACAGCCCCTGGGTGCCCTCAACAGCACACGAAGCCTCCATCCCGCTTCCAGGCACAGTACCGAAAAGGAATGCCAGACAGCTTGATGCTTCTTGCAAAGAAACGGTGAGATTATTAAATTTAGAGTGATTTGCTACAGAATCTCAATCTCTATCAGTGTTTCTTGTTAACCCCTGCATGGCCAACGACCAAAGGAGAGGTCCTGTGTTCGCTGGGGTCGCTCCCTCACCCGGAGGCTGCACCCCAGCATTTCAACGTGCTAATCTGCCTGGTCTGAGTAAGGCTCAGATAGATGGTCACAGCCCAAGGAATCCTGGGGTTACCAAGATGTAAGCAAATCTAAAATTGGGGGGGGTGCAAGAGAGCAGTGATGTGATGCCAAAGTTTCAGAGGTGCCATTTCAGGGGCACGCAGTACAAAAGGTGCGACGCAAACCCTCCCACCCAAGCCAGCTTCAGGAAAATCACATTGCTGCATCTTCTGCGAAGGTCACCGTGTGAGGCAGCACATTTTAAAACCTCCATGGAAATCCCAAGTATTGCCCATCACAAAGGCCGAGCCAACACGGCCATCTCCCCTCTCCGGAGAAGGACGGAGCATTTCTGTTTTCCCTAATCAAAAGACAAAACCCATTTCTGGGAGGTTAAGTCTGAATCCTGTCTGAACCTGCTCAGAGGTTTACAAAGGTGGAAGGAGAAAACCACCCGGCTGGCACGACGCGGGCAGGAAGGCCAGAGGCATTCACTTGGTCCCTTCAGCTGACCACAGACCTGCCACTTACGTGGTGTACAGCGGCTGAGCTGTCACAGACCCGAAATAATTATTTGAGCTTGGAGTCGGTGTTAGCCTACACCAAACACAAACGTGGGTTTCTTCAGACCCCATCACCCACCCGCCGTCGGAAGCACATCCCTCCCCGGCGCTCCCAGGGCTCCTGTCCGCAGCGAGGGACGGAGCAGTAGGTGTCTGCAGCTTCAGGCCACCGAACGGAGGGAGACA
>NW_009595922.1:10404-13118 GCF_000690535.1 Cariama cristata
CGAGTTCTCTGAAGATACAAGACCAAATAAGGCCCAGATGCCAAGAGAGTAAACACAAGGCTGATCGACCAAGTTTGGGCAAACGTGATTCAGAGTTCCCCAATGCTACAGATTTTGCCTTGCAGGATGAACTTAATAATTCTCTCTGTGTACACTTATTCTTGTTTAAAAGGGAAGTCTCTGCGTGACCTCCATCTATCTTTGTCAGTCTCAACTGCTTGTTTGTGAGGACCATACATTTGAGAAATTCAGCCATGAACCAAAACCACAAACCAACCGTTTCACGAGGCAGGTAAGTTATGTATGTGAAACTACCAAAAAAATCCAACACACACACACACACACCCCCCCCAATGTATGGAATCGCCGTTTCCTGACCTGAAGGACTGTCTCCAGGTTTGAAAACCTGGTTACAAAAAGGCAGACACCGTGGAGAGTTTTGTTACACCTTCCATGGAAAAAGTAATGAAATTCCCACAGGTCATCTCCATTTGTAATCAACAACCAAGTGCAATAAAGCATTGAAACCAAATTAAACACTATTCTACAGCAAAAATTGCTACATAAGTGACATTTATTAACGTTCTGCTGTATTTACAGTTTTAACATAGTAAAACTCCAAAGTGAATTACCACTTGGCAGAAAGCACAAAAGTGCACATTAAATCTACACTGATGATGCATCATAGTCTCTGCTAACACAAATTATAAAAGCAAGAATTACAGGTATGTTAGGAATTGTCTCAAAAGTCCCAAGCCAAAGGGGGGAAAAAAAAAAAGCCTTTGTTTTGCATGGTAATTTTTATACAAAGTTGCAACGTGATCTTTCATTTTTACACTACCGATGTGTACCGTGAAAATCCCTACATAGTTCAAAAAGTAGGTAGTATGAAAGTAAAGTATACTACAACATTGAGAATATAGACTATTAAAAAACTAATACTTGTGCCACCTTCAAAATACTACTCTCCCCCGATTACACCTCAAGAATCTGTACCGCACGGACCCATTTTGCCTTGCAGCCGCAGACAGCGCGGGTGCGATGGGATTTAAGGGGCAGAAAGGCGTGTGAGCGCAGCGACGCCATCACTTCCACTTCTGAGATCATCCCTTTGGCCGTCAGCGTTACGCAGGCTGTACAGGACAGAGCAGGGCCCAAACCCGCTGCCAGGGCGGAGGAGGAAATAAAGCAAGTCTGGCCCCTGCTGGCTCCGGGGACAGGGCTCATGCTACCGAAATCACGACAGAAACGATCTATATAAGGCTTTATTAGCACGTCACAGACTCGACTGCAATAGCTTTTTCAAACATTAGCCACTAATGATTCAATGATTACAGGATTCTGCATTGATTATTAAAATTTTACACCTAGAAACAAATAGAAAGAAATGCTTCTCTTTTTTTTTTTTCCCCCACAGTACTTTTATTTATTTCTTTTAAAGCAGGTGATTATTTTTTCTTCTGCTCCAGAGTCTTGATTCACTTCCTGCAGGTGTCCTGTTGCTTCTTGAGGGAGAATTCACTAATGCAGGAAGACATTTGCCAGAAAACATCTGTCAGAGAAGGATATTGGATATTGAAACTATAGTTAGATTGTTATTTTGGATAACAGAAGGATGTAGTTCACAAAGAGTGCAGGATGTCTAAAGGCTTATAAAGTACCTTGGTACACAATGACATGACTCTAGCAAAACGCTCAGCAGTTCTGGGCACATTTTATCGTTCTGAAGAGTTAAAATTCCTTAGGGGCGCACAGACACTAAACCAGACAATGCTCTTGGAAACACTGGCAGAACAACCTGTAGGTCTATGAAATGATTGCACTAGGAGGACAAAACTTGACTCGGTCTTTAGTTGCTGCACCCACCCAGGCCGACGATAAGGTTTCCATCTTCCTATCAAGTGGCCGGGTAGGAAGGAGACACCAGCTCCCACAAACTGCCTGGCCCAGCCATGCTGGCTACAACTGCTCAAACCTGAGATCCAGCAGAAACCCCGAGCACGTGTCCTACAGCCGACGTGCTCTGCTGAGACACTGCCACGGATCAGGTCCGTTACGAGCACACGCACACTGAATAGTAAACACCAAGCTTTCGATTAGATTCATTTTCACCAGTTGTTATTTCTGGTTTGCACTAATTACTCCTCTCCTCATTTTCTAAAAATTATCCCTGCTCTAAAATGAAAATGATCACTCACCATGCCCTTTCCGTCACGCCCTACAGAGGAAATCTAATCTTAAGAACAATAATACACTGAAAATCCAAGTCTTTTTGTGTGCCTAGAATTTAGGACTAAAGATTTCTTTTCAGTGGAAGTGTCAAAGTTGTAATATTTAGAAATTATTCTGAACATCTATCTCAATATATCTAAAAGAGAGTGTGCTTTTTGAAAGCTCTAAAATGACCAAAAAATAAACAAATAAGTAAAAATTTTTTAAAAAAACCTCTACACCGCCATCCTCACAAGCAAGGAGTCAAGCAATGTCTCTAAAATTGTAATTTCAAATTCCAAACACAGGAAAAGCTTGTGCAACAAGAAACCACACAGTTCCTTTAATAAATGAAAAATTAAGTTTCAGTAAAGGAGAAAAAAAAAAAACAAACAAAAAACCTGTTCAGTGAGAACAAACTGCAGATGATAAAGCTGACGCTTAAACGCTCACACTACGTGAGCATACAACTGGGGGAAATAAACCCTCTGGTGACTCAGCAG
>NW_009595922.1:13149-28952 GCF_000690535.1 Cariama cristata
TGAGAGGATATTACAAATCCTGGAGGAGGCCATAAACCATAACTTTGTTAAACAGAACTGAAACACTTAAATAAATTGACTGAACTATTTTTACACACTATCACCAGAGGAAAACTCAAGCTGGAAAACACCGCACAATGGCCGCTTTGTGTAGCATGTTCTCATTACAGCCTAGAAATGAAGCAGAATCTTACGCAATTTGCAGTTCCTAATAAAAGGAAAGTGCATTTGGAAAAATCAAACCTCAGATTTAAAATCTGAACAATTTAACGACCCTCAATTTAAAGCTGGGATTTCTTTGGTTTCTTTATACCACTGTCCCAGCTGCAGTTGCTTCAACCCTGTCTTGGGGAAATCTAGTGTTATTATGATATTTCTAAAGGGAGCATCACGTTGCATTCACCATCTGGGAAGCGACCTATTACAGGATTTCCTTCCCCTCAGGGAGGGACAGTTAATGCAAGGCCATTATCTGCTGTAGGCAGGAAATTATGCTAGAAGGGTTCGACTACTTAAGCCTCCTTCTTTAAAGTCCCAGCGAAAGACTTTCAGGCATTAAGGTTTGTGAAAGATGTTCAGGCAGGGCAGTATGTTCAAGTACGTGGGAGGGGTTTTCAAAGAGCAAAGGTGTGCAAGAGTTTAATTTCTTCAGGAACTTGGCAGAAAATTCAAACAGCATGCAAAATTCAGACAAATCGTTCTTTCTGGGATGTAAGCCAAAGACATTGGCACAAGCTTCTAACAACGTTTCGTGACCTTTACTCACGTTTAGGACATACCACGTGTTTCAGGCATGTGATTTATCCTGAAAGACACACTTGCCAAATACAGTGCAATACTAAGGGGCAGAGATTTTGTTGTTACAATTTGAGTCATAGAATCTAATGAATATACAATTCTTCACAGCAAAAACTCAGGAAGAAATGTTAAGTATTCCTCTGCTCCCCACCGAGTCAGTAGAAACAGGAGCTGCGTATGGGACACCAAGAAACAACTGTTTTCTGCTACCTTCTGTTCTAAAAATATTCAAGCAAAGAAAAGTCTAGCCTAGAAGAGTCATTGAATAGAGTTAAAACCAAAACAGAACAAATTCAGGAAAGCAGAAAGTTTACCTTTAGTAAATAAAGAGAACTCTGGTTCTGGGGAGAGTGGAAAAAGTATCTGGCATCTTCCTAACCTTTGCATAATTAATAAATCCTCTGAGAAACAGCAGAAAACCTAGATGGAAGAAACACATTTGTCCAGTTAACACAGGTGTTGCTTTTTCAATTACAGAAGGAGTAGTTCAACTCACCATTACTTGTACAGAAGGACCTAAGGCACTGGGGTGCACAATAGCTGATTAAACACAAGAATTTCTTCTGGTATCAATGACACCTAATCTTTCAATTTCAGACAATCTCAAAAACAAACTTTCCTTAGGTGATCGCAAAACTTTTGACTCCAAATGAGATCCAGTCACTTCCAAAGGAGGAAAAACAAAAGGAAAAAAAAGAAAGACCACAACCCCACTCTTCCATTTAAGATGAGAACAGATACAAGATCAGTTACTATGAAGACAAGCATTGTTCTCTCCTTTACTTCTTCTGGATGATAAATAGGATGCCACCACCAAGAAATGACAACAAAAGGACAGTGTTTACGTGTACCTTTAAAACCTAGAAGGCATTCAGTAAGAGGAGTACTACGAGGGTTACATTTCAGTTTTACATCTATACGCACGTATTTGAATAGCCAGCAAAGCCATGCTCACCAAAGCCCTAACTGCACTTTACAGAGTTTTTACGCATGCATTCCCTCCTCCCCCCTGAACAAACACTCACCTAGTACAAGGAAGACCCACCAAAGCCAATACTGGCCATCAAAGTAACCAGGAAAGTAGGTGGAGAACTGGGGAAAAAAGAAAGATAGATAGATACAAGTTAGAGCACATGGAAGTTTCTGAACCCAAATCTATCCTCACCAACTTCAGCAGCAGCAACCAGACCAAGCCCGCTGCACACAGGAGAGCTTACAGAATGCTGCATTTCGTCAACTGCACGGACTGCGGGGAACAAGCTACCTCCACAAACCTTCATTTAAGGTTTTTCTACACACATCAGACCAACTCTAACCAAGGAGAATGGAACAGATTCCACACCCAGACATAAACTCTTGCAATCAGCGAAGCAGAAAGACACTATGGGCAAATACTCCTATTTTCCCTCACATCTTTGATGCTTATAAGCCACAGTTGCAGTTTCCGAAAGGGAAGACCAGGTTTGCAGCAGTGCAACCCATTAATTACACTGTAAGGCTGGATTGTATAGCAAACAAAAGTACAGTTGAAAAAGAAATCTCAGATCTGTGGAACCCTCTGGCAAGATTTTCTGTTGGGAAAATTACTGCCAATTGAAAGGCACTGGCACTATTAGAGCACCGAATGTGCTCTAATACCACTATGTCAGTGGTAAATACAGGGTTTTTGTTTTCATTCTATTCAAGTTTAAAAACCTAGCAAGAGGTAAGCTTGTTATCAAAGTTTAAATCAAATCCACAGTTAAGGTCACCTGGTTCTGTCACACCTCTTAGGCCAGCAAATAGTTCCTAACACTGTTACAAGATGACCTCAAAAATGTTAACTTTCTACAGAAAAAGTTAACAGATGCTGTATTTATAAACTACAGTTCCTAGCCCAAAGAGATTAGGTATGAAGTGACAGCCCCAACACTAATGCGCTCTACTTCTGCACAGCTAATGAGACTTTTTGATTAAAATTCAAAATTTGGCCTGGGATGTCTGCATGCCATTTTCACAGACGCCTTCTTTTCACAGGCTCCAAATAAAGCTTTTCTGATATTCTCTCACAGTCTCTCAAAAAAAGAGTTTGATCTTTTTTTCCCCTATTCCTTCCAGCATCAGCACATCTACATCCTTTCTTTTTTTCCCCCCAGAAAGGTTTCTCTTTCTCCTCCTCTAAGTTTAAAAATAATACGTCAGCCTTTCGCAGAGGTCCGTGCCCAGCAGGGCCCCACCTTTGCATCCAGGCTCCCATAACACAAACCAGTTCTGATCAGCCAGCCCCTTCCTCTCCCTATGGGATCTGGAGGAGGGGAGCACAGTGGATGTTTTAACGGCCTGGAAACGCCCAGAGTTTACACGGAAATAAAACAAAACAGGAAAGCGTGCTTCCTCCTGATCCCCTCCTGCTTGTGCCGCAGGCAGGTCGCACCAGAGGGCACCAGTGGGCTTCTCCCACCCGTGGGACACAGCGGCGGCTGCCTCCTCCTTCCGTCACCAGCAAACCTCACACCTCCTCATTTTTGAGTCCCTATTACCCGCCCCTCATCGGCTAGCCCACACTTTAGAGAATTATTTATTTTTCAGAGGATTACCCAAGGAACACCACAGAGAAACATCCCCGTGCTGACAGCAGGGCTTGCTTTATCTGGATGAGTGTTTTACAAACACCAAACCATTGTTACTTCTCAGCACACAAACACGTTTTGATCCAACACAGTGGCTCTGTCAGAGCGCCATACTTGGGTGTGTAATCTTTATTCTCTTTTATTACAATAGTAATTGCAGCAGATAAACAGGACAGAATAATGAAAAAACACTGTTCTTAGTGAATAAGGAGCTAAAAATCTATTTTGTTATAAAAAGCTAAAATTATAACTAACTTCAGGATAAGGGAGATAAAAACAACCTAGGGAAAAAGAGTACCAGTGTCTGTGTACATGTTTTTGCACTACACAACTTACCCTGACAATAAGGATCCACTTAATAAGCGACAGACCAAACCCAGAAATGGCCCCATATCGTCCTGCAGCCGAAGTAGTCAGACAGAAAGACAGGAAAAATCCAATCCAGTTGAAGAGGAATGCCACTGAGAAAGCAGGAGAAATGCAGCAGGTCAAGCCTTCTTTATATTCCAAGAATAAAAAAAAAAACATAAAACCCTTGCACACAGATTGTTCCTGGTGCTACATAAACATAAGTGAATAAACGGAAACTAAGTTCCACCGTGTACTTACTGAAGAAAGTCAGCATGAAAATGCCGTCATTTCCTATCCTCAGCTGGTCGGTGTCATCAAAGTCATCCCGTGTCACAAAATCGTCATCCTACAAATCAAAGGGAGGCAAGACATGGGTGCATTTAAGTCAGTCCAGTCCACACAGCAATCCCAATTCTGCATGTGGCTCCTCAAGAAAGGGGCAGCAAATTGTATAGCCCTCAAAAAGCAGCGTGCAATGGAGGGACACAAAACGCTTCATTTACATTTAAGGAAAGTCCCCTGTGGAGTGGGGACGGCAGGGGCCGAATCCTAAATCTCAAAAGACTACAAATGCAAGCAGGAAAAATTCCTGCTTCCTGCTTCTCATCCTGAGACGATGCAGGGCATGAAATATTGTATACATAATATGAATTATTTAAGATAGTCAAGATCCAGCATGTTCTTGTTCTCACTGTAAAGAATTCCCCTACTCATCAAAAAAAAAACCCCTTATCTCAGCAAGGAATTTGGCTTCTATGAAGAAGTATAACGAGCGGTGGACATCTAATGCTAGCAGGGGTGGAGGAAGAGGCTGAACAAGAGATAACATTGAAAAACAAAAAGAAATAAAAAATGAAAAAATAATTATTCTGACAGAATGGTTTTTATCATCCTTGTATTGGCTACACTGACCTCTGGAAAAGTCAACTAAGTAAGTGGCAGGGAGTATCAAGGGTAGATATGCTAGATGGTTGAACAATTAATCCTAAATCTTTTTTTTTTTTAAAAAAACAAAGCAAAACAAAACTAAACCCCCAAAAAACAGTGACAGTGCACACGCATACAGCACAGTTCCTCTGTCAGCTTGCCCGAGTAATCTGGATAGCACATGCTGGCACTACCAAGATGTCTTACATCATCATAGCCGCCCAGAGGGGGGAAAAAAAAAAAAACCAACAACAAAATTAGCCACAGAACTCTTAGGAGTGTGTAATATCACCATCCCAGAAAGCTTAAAAAAAAAAAAGTCATGACACTTGATCGGCACAAGTTAAACCAGAAATTCTACACAAGAAATGTGAAGGACGTACAGCCAGCCAAGCGTACTCACCCTTCCAGGAACCAGGGGAATTGTGGCTTCAGCCTTGGTTCTCTCTGCCTCATCATAACTAGGCAGTGTCGTGGCCACGTTGTAAGATGGAGGCTTTGGAAATCCTGACTCATCCTTGTAGTCAAAATAAGCTGCAAAAGTTACGTAGAAGGTAACTTGTCAGTTCCTTAAGAACACCGTGTTGGCAATGAGAAGTGTTTCAGATGACTCGAAAAGACACTAGCACCTCAGAGTGCTGAAGCCTGTCCCTCCTGTCCCCTCACCACCCTTCTAGCCTCTTGCCATCCCAAAACAGAAAGTGAAAAACACGGGAGGACCTTCTCTAACATAAAATAATGCACAGAGCACTACTTTATCACACCTGGCTGTACTTTTTTTTTTTAAAACAATGATACATGCTGTGTCTCTCCTGACTTCAGTAAACAGAGGTAGTCATATTTTCAAATCCACGGGGTTCGAGTGAGTCAAAGAAGGATCACTGCAAGCCTCAGGCCACCAGTGACCAATTTTTCCAGAGAGAGACTCCAAACTGTTTTCTGATGGAAAGGGAAAGGGATTGGGGAAAAAAAAGAAAAAAAGAAACACAGCTTTTCTGAGCCCCAGTCGCTGAGATGCACTAAGGAACCAGAACTAATGGGACATCTTTACAGTTAACGTGCCAAAGCAGGACGCTCAATAGGCAGTTTGAGAAACAAAACATTCATGCTTCTATCGAAAGCTGGCTGGCTGTTTGAGAGACTGACGGTATGTTACATGTGATTCACAAATCTTATTTGAACAGTTGACTATGAAAGTTCTGGGGGGAAAAAAAATGAGACGACTTAGCTAAGCCAAAATACTCTGATACGTAACCAACACAAAAGAAGCTGCTTTGCTAAAAGCTATTAGCGACATGACAGTATGATGATTCAGAAGAAGTATAATCCTTATGGCCAAGTCCTTAGTTATTGAAAACTGCAGGAAGAGTGAATTCTTTAATCCCTTTTAAGTAACAAGTCCTCTTTGGAAGGAGCACAGCATCATCCAAATGCCAAATAATGAGAAGGAAACCGCAAATCCTCACAGCACTTTGATTTTTAACTGTCTTCAATCTACTGAGAACACGGTGAAATGTAACTTGAACACCACTCGATGGGATGACATCAGATGAATGTAGCCAAAATGCATCTTCTAAACCACAAGTAACTGTAGTCTCTCTGGATCAATTCTGATCCTTCGCAGCTTTGGTAAGGATGCTGCAGTGCCATCCATTAATAAGGAGAACAATTAAGAAAGAACAACAGTGCAAACCTAGCTATTTCCTTTCAGTTCAATTTACCTGTGTTCTCTGCAGAAATGCTGCTGTAAGGCGGAGGGGCATCATTCACCACCGGCGCAGTCTCACACGGCTCCTCTTCATTCTGCAGCTGAACAGACCCACACACAAGAGAGGTTAACAGGGTTTCTCAAGTTCTGTGAAATTACCCCTGTAGTTTTAATTGCACACAACAGGCTCCTCTGGAAGAAGACTGTTCTACAGCACCACAGGACACTGGAGCAGCTGCTCAGTTTCCCTTCCAAGCACTCCCACCTGAAATGACCAACATGCCATGTCAGTTTTAATCTGTTTTTAAATTGTATCTTCACACACCTGGACTTCAACAAAGCACAGCATACATCTTCTCAGTACCTTTCCATGTCCCTCGCACTTCCTCAGATTCCACAGCTCACACTGCTTAGGAGGTGGCAGTTATATCTGTTTTAGTCAAAGAAATACGAGATACGTAACAAAAGACTCCATTGCTGCCTGTGGCTTTGTTAAGGAAAGGGTTTTTTCATGGACACATTACATAATGATAGATACAAGTACGAATCTTGCCATTCCCTTCAACCTTCCAACACCGTATGACTGAAAAGCAGACAGTTTATTTTGTGCACTGTGTTTCCCACAAGCTCTGTATAAATAACCACACGGCTTATCAAATATACGGTATCACTTGCATGAAGCAGGTATGCAAACACAGGCTTTGATCAGAGAAGCTAGCAATACCAGGCCAGAAGCAACCCAAGCAGAACACACCAGAAAGGAATTTACAAATCTGCTGCCATCTAGGTTTTTTTTTCTTCTTTCCATTTCTCATCATCTCATCAACAAAGGAGCTGAGGTTTTATGCAGAAAGACCACTCATCTCAAAAAAGCACCTTGGGACTGAACCCCAGCCCTGAACAGAGAGGCACTACTCTCTTTTGTAGTCACCACTGAACAACAGCAACCCTGCAACTTCTTCCTCAACATCTTCCTGAGCTGTCCCTCCTGCACACCCATGCTAATACTCTTGAAGTCATCCCTGACATTTTGCTTTTTCTTTGGAGAGATATGTTGCCGTTCAAGTCCTTCCCAAGCATTTCACGCAGGGGGGCGAGGATATGTTCCTATCAGGAAAAAAACTCAACACATCAGCTCACACTTCTAAATAAGGGTCTTGTTTTATACATAACTGCTCTGTGTCTTGGGTTTTTACTCCTTTTGCTGCCTAAGATCAAAGATCAGACTACGTCCATGTCCTCTGTGAAAGTCAAACCCGAAACTTTTTCAGCTGTTTTAAGTGCAATTCATTGGACGTTTGCATCCAAACCACAGCTGCATGTCTGAACCACGAGACATCCGAATCCTACAAGCTTGCTGAGAAGAGCGTGGATTGTTTCATTTTCTCCGCCATCAACTGGACAGCCGCGCTCCTCCATCAGCCACACAAGGGCGAGCACAGGCAAGGTGAGTCACTGCAAGTCCTCGGTCCGTGGCACCACGGCCAGACCCAATGTCCCCGCTGGCCTTCCACCGCCCCGGCACGGAGGCTGCCATCCTCCCCACCCTGCCGGCAGAGCTGGTGTGGCAGAGCTCCCTACACCAGTCATGTCTAAAAGATTTGAAACACACGTGCTGTTAAAGGAGTTTCATCCAGTAAGATTTCAATGACTTGGGTTAGCAGGTGATGACATGAGCAATTCTGCCGGCAAGTCCAAGGGCTTGGCCAAGAGGGGGAAGGGGAAGAAACGACACTGGGAAGCACTGGAAAAAATTTAGCAGCACTGTCGCCCAGTTCAGCTGTACCAAAACAACAGAACATCACAGCCCCGTGCCCTGTTTCACTGTCAGATGAAGCTCACCTCACTACTCTGACAGCGAGCCTCCATCCTCTCCCCATTCACATTTTCCAAACAGAAGCGGGCGGGGGGAAGGAGAAAGAGAGAGGAAAAAAAAAAGGGAACTGGTCAGCCCCAAGCTTTGTGGGTAAGAACTCCCCACATGGCACAACGCTGAACCACTTCCTTGAAGAAGAAGAAATTAAGTGATCTGGATGAAAATTTAATCCGTATTACATCAAGAGCGGCTCCTAGCACAGACGCTGTGGCCGTCAGCAGGAGACATCTCAAATGCTGGCCCCCGGCCAGATGTGAACCCACACCAAATCCATCCCTTTCTGCGCCCGAGGGTACACAGGGCGGAGGTGGCGGGTATCTTCCTCCATGGCTGTGGCTTTAATTAGCCTCGGGGTGGCAAGCAATTAACACAATACGCTGCAGCAACTCCTACAACAGCAATGCATCTTCATCTTCCTCAAACCAGCTAACTCAGCATGAGCCCTTACCAAGAAACAAAAATGCTGTATTTTGTAAGCCTCCTGGAGTTTAGTCATTAGAAGAAAATGTAAACTAACTTGTGAAGTAATTGCCTATTAAAATAAGCTTTAAAAAAAAATTTAAATAATAGTTTAAAAAAAAAAGCACTGCTGCAGCAATTCAAGAGCAACCTGCACACAGCACGAGAGGGGCAACCTAAGGGATAACCCAGTCAAATGCCACATCAAACTAGTTGATTCAGTCCCTCCCAGCTCTGCAGCCTACAAATGCTCAGAAAATGCTCCACCATGCTTACTTTCAGTCTATCCATGAACATTCAATACCTACTTCTCCCCTTTTTTCCTTCTGCCTACGCAGGACCCGGTCTATTAACGAAGGAGGAAAGGCCCCAACACACTGGGGACGCTGCATGCCCTGCCTTACCGGCGCTCCTGGGGAGGGGGTGGCGGAAATTAAAACCCGGATCTTCAGAAGAAAGAAGACCCACACAACCTAAAAGTGCAATCGGCAAGGAGGGGGAAGGAAAGCACTAGATGTGACAAGACTGGAAGAGATGAAGCAGAAGAGGATGCAGACAGATGGGTGTAACATTAATTCCTACCACTGGAATTCTTACAAGGTTCTTCTTTCAACGGTAAAAAGAAATACATACTCTTACAGCAACGTCGTGTGGGAGAAAGCAAGCTGAACTTACTGCTGGCTTCAAACCATTACAATTCAGGTAATGACACAAAAAACGCAGTTACTTTTTAAAGTTGCACTAGAGGCTGTAGAAGGTATACAGTTATAGAAAACAGATTTTTCTTCTAATGGACAAGGTACACAAATGCCTTCCAGCCTTTTTAATGATTCCAGGCATCTAAAATTCAACTAAGTGCTTCTTAGCCAAGCAGGAAGGGTCCATGTGACGGGAAGGTTGAGTCATCAGGGCCTCGCGTGGCCCCGCACGGCCGCACTCCCGCAGGGAGGAAGGCTCAGGCAGGGAGGAAGGCTGTGCTACGCGGGTTTGCGGGCAATCCCCCCCGTGGGCTACCGCGGAGGGTCTTCGGAACCCCGAGAACCCAATTATAGCAGGGTTTGACTCCTACATCTATTTCACTGAGGCTGCGGGGTACTCTTTCTTTGATTGACTGATGGATTTTAGCCTGTAAAGCACGGCCCTTGTATTTGTGGCATTAAAAAAGAGACAGTCTTTACAGCAACGCATACGGTCATTAACACTAAAGTTTGGCTGTGATTTTTTTCACCAGATTGCTACAACAACAGAAAGCTGCCCAACAGAACAGGATAAGACCCAGGGACGTCTGCTTTCCAAAAAACCACCACCAGAAGCCTGGCTCAGAGCAAGGCATCGTCTCTGTCTGCCACGTCCCCCTGGTTGAGAGGTATCCCATGGAAACGCACACAGCACACAGCATTACAGTTCAAAACATCTTGTAAGTTTTGAACATTTCCGTGTAAACTTTGAAGCAAGCATTACCAATAAATATGTATATTAATTCTTCCAAGTTTTCTAAACAGAGCACTTGGGCTGCTGACACAGTTTTGGACTTACTTTTTTTTTTTAACCTCCCCTTGCCCCAAGTCCTTAGGCTGCATGCAAATATTCTTTACATTAAATCAGCACTACTACAGGCTTCACCTTAGCAATATATCATCAGTAATATATTAACTCAGCCATATATCATCAATGTTTACTGCATTTCAGTTCTTATTTTATGTTCTGCCACGCAAGGTAGAACTGCACAGAAACCCCACAGAGGAATTCCAGAACGAAGATAACCCTAACCAGATCTCACTTTTGTTGTTCCTGTGGTTGCCCTGAGATTTCACCAAGGCAGGTATTTCGGCTAATGACAGAAAGAGAATCAATATTTTTTTAAAAGGTGACAGGATTTATTTTGTCAGAACAATGAAATCATAACCTTTGCAAGCCAAGTGTTAAATAAATTTTAAAAAAATGTGTACCACTACTAAATTTGGGAGTACCCCAGCAAGGCAACACCCTGCTCACAAAAAGGTTACGCTTCATTCCCATGGCAACACCCCTCACTTTTCCCCTTCCGTAACTCTGGCCTTTTGGGAGCAAAGGAAAGTTGCCGCCAGCTCTGAAGAAGAGAATTATTTTTATTGACTTACGCTTCACTTTCAACGTATCCTGATTTGAAATCCTGACTTTTGCCCAATGCTGCTGCAGATTCCTATAACATAATATCAGTTTATTAATCTGCTGGAGCAATGATGAGCTATTAGACAAGTCAACCCACATCCATCAGCCTTCTCCTTGACAAGCAAATAACTGTTTTCTCCCGTAGGCACTTCCAGTTCATTTAACCGAAGGAGAGTGACAGCCCTGAATGGCGTGTGCCGTGCGGCTCTCGGTGACACGCGTGGCACCCGCGCTGTCTGAGCAAACCTCTCCGGCTTCTCCCAGCATCGGGAGATGCTGATGCTCCTGCCCAAGCCCCGCACCGGGGAACCGATTCTCCCTGGGGCCCTGAGCGCAGCCCAGCTCTGGGGAGCAACCTCCGGAGGTCTCTGCCAACCTCAGCTACTCCTTCATTTTAATAAAGGACAGAAAACCCTGCCTCCACTCCCCCTCCCCAAAAACGCTGCCTTTATTCCCCACTCCCGCCCCCGCTGCCCAGCTCCCTGCCACGCAGCGAGCACCCACGCAGCAGGATGCATGGGGCAAGGACCAGAAACCCGCTGGAGCATCCACCTGAAGGGTACGTTTGCAATGATCCTCCCAGCTACCAAGGTAAAAACACAAATCAAAACGTGGTTTATGTCCATCAAAATACAACTCGTGCTCACGAGGATGCTGTTCGTCACTGACTGACTGCAGTTAATGGCCTGACAACATGGAAATACACCTTGGTCCTGGGAAACACACCCAACCAATTCCCTCACCTCTGTGCAAACAGGGAATTATATTGGTCTGGCCAGACTATAAACAAGCACTTGGGCCAGCACAAACCTGTACCTACAGACTGTCCTTAGATTTGAGTGTTCGAGGTCTTCATACAGAAGAACTAGGTTTTAAACTTAGATAGCTGTAATTAAATTTCACACACTTAACAAAGCCTAAGGCCTTACCGTAATACTCAGGATCAGATCAACATTTTCCTGGTCATTAAGAAATCACAGAAAGAATTCTGGATCTTTTAAGCATTTTAAAATATCGCCTTTTTTTTTTCATTGTCATATGAAGAATGTCAAGCATCTTCAGTGAAAAAAAAAATCCCATTGTGCCACCATGTATCAAACTTGGATATTTGACAAGAAGAGGCAGAAACAGAATGAATGCATACACCTTAATACTGAATTTTTCTTATTAGTCCCAATGACAAAGAATCAGAATTCACACCCACAGAGAACTTTTGCTACTTGCTTTCAGTATGGTTACATTTAAAACGTGATGCCAAGCCCACAGAAAGAGGTACCACATCTCCTGCAGCCACTTAACAACCCGGAGGCCTGAGGAACTCTTCCTACATCTGCTTCCCAGATGGGGTTTCAGAGCCCCACTGAATTTTACTGATGAGAGAAAAGTCACCAAAGAAGCCCAACACAACCCTGATACCTGAGATAATATTTTATTTAAAGGTTTGCATGCAAGGCTATTTTCTCCTGTTACACAAGCTACGTGACGATACTAGACTACTACTGTTTCACTGCCTTTCCCAAGCCCTTCGAGTGTTAGGGATGGAATATATTTTAATTCTATAATTACTTTTTCACACAGAATCACTAAAACCTTGCAAACTCAACCGACAGGTACTGTCGCCTACAGAAGTGAGTGTTTCAGAACAAAACAGTGAGACTTCAGTCACCTGAACACAGACGGGGCTGGACATCGGGCAGCTTCAGACAAAGCGTGTGGCCCCCACCAGCTGCACCAGAACCCGAGAGTGGTGGCTGTGCAACAGGCGCGATTTTTCCCTGCAACTTTTTAAAAAATTTTTACGGGTTTTATGTCGATGGACATCTCCAATTCTACCTGTCAGAATACAAAAAAGAGAAAAATTTTTTAAAATGTGAGAACGACCTACCCCAGAAATTTCCTCTGCGTTCTTATCAGTTGCCTGTATCTTTAGCAAGCACATCTTCTGCACACTACCAGTACCTCACCAAGGAAACAAATAGCCACTGACATCACTAATTCTAACTGCTGACATTAAAAGATTTGCTATATTCTCATTTTTTAGTTTCGATCTGCGTGCACATTTCAACTGAAAAATTAAATACAAGCTTAAGGTAAGCACAAGGTGACAACTGACTTCTGCCTCCCTGTTTCACTCCAGCCTTCCCAGACACTAGGTAAGCGTGGTGGTCCTTCATGGATTTAAACTGTATTCACATTACAACTTCAGCAATATATTTTCTTCTACAGTTTCATTGAAAGAAAACCAAACAAATGCAAAAATCTTTCTTATGTTTCCCATAGACACCTCCCCTTATGAAATTATTCATGATCTATGTAAGCCTTCAACAAGCAAAACAGGAAGAAATATCACTTGAAATATGTCTTCATTATTTAACACACCCACCATTTTCTAGGTGGGTTTACATTACTCATATACATCACATAGATTTTCAAATGCTTCAAGTAAAAAGCATGCGTCGGTTAACATACGGTGTAAATAAACCTATTAAAACCCTGGCTATTTTTTCCAGAATGGAGGCTAGTTTCTGTTCTAAGGACGAGATACAGTTCTGCCACTGAACTCACAACCCAGGGGTTAGGCTCAAAAGGCTTTAAGCCACCTACTCCTAAGAACATCCCTGTGCAACTTGCCCAAAGACAGGTCTCAATGACAACAGCCTCCCAGGGTCCCTTTTTGAGACACAGCACCACCCAGAACAACGATACCATGGCGTGCTGCAGCCTCCCTTCCTCCCAAACATCTCCCACTCCGACCTCCAACACGCACAGCCCACCACCTGGCCTGCAGAGGAGGAACTAAAACCAGTGCTCTGCCCCGCTCCCCCTGCCCTGCTCCCGGTGGAAAGGGGCTGGGGGAAGCCGAGAGCCCTGCTCCGGAGTTTTAGCTTTATTCTTCATCGAGCTGCACTTCCTCAGTATATTAGATCAGACTGCCACATCACCCAAAGGCGTCATCGCAGGCTATTTTTTATCAGATTATCTAATGCCTGAACAAAGCACAAGGCCTAGAAAGTTGGCTTTAGAAAATAAATCGTATGCCACTGAACACCCCTTTAACACCGCACATGCTGGCGAAGAGACACAGGCTGTGAGTTTGTGGCAGGGGCAGCTGCTGGGGTGCCCAGCCCACCCCCCCCAGCCCCACCTGCAGGGCAGCAGGGCCTGAGGAACAGGGTGGAAGGAGAAACACGCAGGCGTCAAACTCAGTGAGCCATTTCTGTTGTCCTCAGATCATCCTCATTACCTATCACCTTTTTTCCTGAAAATACACACACTCAGGGAATCCTACAAATATTTTACACATTCAAATAGTGCCCACACCTCAACAGTGCTGCTCCTGCACACAGGTCCATAGACCAGTAACGCTACCCGGAGCAGGGCTGACACGACCCTGGCGTGCTTGGGACCGTTTATCACATTTAGCTGTACAGGACCCGCCTGGCTATGCAACAAACTTCACTAATGCATTACCACCATCACCCCCCGCCCCCCAAATTACCGAGTTTTAAAATTCTCAATTCTCCTCCACTGCCTCGCAATCCAGTAACCTAAAAGGTTAAATGAGCCTGTTCTGAATTCCTACAGGCTACCTCCACTTACTGGATCCTGTATTCAGCTCTAGCCCTTATGGATATCAATCCACAAGTCTTTCCTCACTAGCACATGGTACGTTCATTAATTGTACACTCATACACAGGAGAAGTTTCAATGTATGGAAAAAAAAATGACACATTCAATGCCAGAGAAACTCTCCCACCCTCTCCTCTAAATACAAACTCTTTAGTTTCACAGCTTGCAGGGGTTTTGGAGCAACACAAGCGTTAGGAGCCAATTCAGCAATAACACACTTTACAACAATACAAATACCAGGGTTCTGGCAGAGGTCGAGGGGAAAAAAAAAGCAATTTCTAAACAGCTCCACAAGAGTAAATATATTTACTTCTGCATTTCTGATTCTGCACTCCAGTTACACCCGTCATTTCAGGAGGCCTCCATTATCTGTTTGTCTGTAGCAGTATAAATCCGTTGGGGCACAGCCTGCCTCCCTAATCTCTGCAGTACCACGCGGGGTTACGCTCCACAGCAACAGCCATGTCTGCTATGTGTCTGCCTGATGTGTTGGCAGGATCTGGCGAAACGACAGCTTTACACGTTTCTCTTTAAGGAATCCAGGACCGTGCTTATCGGTCAGGTAGAGAGTCACTGAAAAGCAACGCAATAGTGTCCTTCAGCACATTTTGTCACCTATCTCCACGGGGTCAAGGCGATGGGGCACGCAGCTAGATCCCTTTGCAAAAGACATCTGTGAAGACGTTTGTCGGGGAACATCAACGGCGGGACTCTGATGGGAAAGGCGATTAGTGAAGAGACCTGGTTATTTGTACCTCCCATTTCCAAGAACACAACAAAGAGATTTGTCCTTGTAAGTGAACACATCTGTTTTGCACAGAACAACAAAAAAAAAAAGCCTAAGTTCTACTCAGCTTTTACATCTCTAATATGTAAAAACCAGAGACCTCCAGCTGTCATGATGAGACTAATCGTCTGTCCCAATGGGAAGGTGCATCTCGTATTCTGAAGAGAGGGAGCCTACCCACGCTGAAAACGCTACCAAGGCAAACTCGTAACGCAGGGATTTCTTATAAGAACCTCGGCTGAGCAGGAGAGAGCCGTGTACCACTTTGAGGGATTTCTGCCTTACTTTAAGTAACAAAGTCTCCGCGTCCGCACATCAGAAGCGCGTGCCAGCAGGACCCGGTCACGCAGCGGGGCCCAACCGACCCCGACCCCTTTCCGTGAGGCTGATACGCCTGACAACACACGGCCTCTCCTTCTGGAGACAGGGAAGGAAGAACCACCCCGAATTTACGAGGGAGCTCTTGAAGGGCAGTCTCTGGCCTACAGGGGTTTCAATCTGAGCCAG
>NW_009595923.1:0-15193 GCF_000690535.1 Cariama cristata
CTGCTGGGGGAGGTGGGGGGGAGCCGGCTGCGAGGGTGAGCATTCGCCAGTTCGTTCTGACAAGGCTTCCCTTCTTACGTCTTAGGCGTTGATTTTAAAGTGAAGAAAATGGTGGTAGACGGCCATGCAGTACAGCTTGCAATATGGGTAGGTTTTGTTCTCGATAGATGTGAAAACTTCAAGAGCTTCGTTTGTGGGTTTGTTTTGTTTGGTTTTTTTTCCCCTCTTCCTGCCTGCCACCCCAAGTGTTCTACGTGTTGAGATTGTGTACTTATGATGCAAATGCACGTAGAACGGTGTCTGTCATGATTGTACAACAGTAGTTGCAGACAAGGTTCTTTCAGTACACTGATAAATGCTTCATTGCTCTAGGTTTGGGACTTCCTTCAACTCTAGTACAGATTTTGATTGCTCTTTTCTGCACTTATACAACTGGGTTTCTCAAACTCTCTGTGAAGTGTTAGACTTGTGAAGATGTGGCCTTGCAAGAAAAGCAGGCATTTCATGCCTGTGTGACCTAGAAGTGCTCCCAGGTCAGACAGCACTTAAGTTGAGTAAACTGCAGAAAAATTATGTTCTGGGTGATGAGTTGCATGATTTTCTGCAGGGGCTGTGCAGCAACTCTGTGTGTATACTGTAACAAAAACAGCCCAGATGGTTTATTTTTGGTTAAAATCATGGGGAAAAAAAATGTACTTGCTCCTGAACTATTTAAAAGTTGATTCAGATTTACTGGGAGACTTGAGTATTTGTCCTGAGCTGCCTGATGCTATATCTCCACCGTATGTAAACTGGGAAATCAGATTGCAGTTGTGTGATCAGGATTACTTATAATATTAAAGCATCGCATTTATTCTCCTAAATGGAATGAAAGAGCCTTAGGAGGAAGAGATTTTATGTGTATAGTCATAGGTATTTGAGAAAGGACACACCATTATCAACTAAGTGACTGGGTCTATTGGAAAGAGAGCACAAATGTGCCTTGGGCACATTTTGTTAACTGGTATTAACAAAAGTAATATAAATGCCAAAATTTGAATTACTTTCTAGTTTTCATGCACACTTTGTGTACAGAATGCAGAGCAAGAGTGATAGTCACACTTGCTTTAGCCAGTGAGCATATATATTGGCTGTATTCTGAACATGCTGCACACAAAGCAGAAGCTTTGCTGAGAATAACCAAGATACCTTTGCCCTAACAGTCACACAGGGGTGTGTCTCCTTGCTGTGAAATCAAAAGCAAGGCCAGAACTTGCACGAGTTGTATAGCTGGAAAAAGCAGTTTTGCAGCAGTCTGTAACAGCATCAGGAGAAACTGCTAATTAGGGGGCAGAAACAGTGCAGTTGTAGAATGTTAAATAAAAACTTTAATGCATGTACAGTGCATCAAAGTCAAAAAGAGGATTCTGCTTTAGTGTCCCTGTGTGCATAGATGCCTGACTACAATCTTCTTGGTAACCCAAATTAAGTAAATATATTGCCAATTTTAGTTTTTTTTAACAGAGAAATAAATTACAATATAGCTGTCTGTGCATTGTAATCCATACATAAATTTAAATAAAATTTTTGATTAAAAATCACATGTGTGTAATTCTTTTGCCTCCTTATTGTTTGGTCTGAGGGTTTTTGAATTTTGTGTTACACTTAGGAGCTATTTGGAAGATTTGTGAGAACAAGTGTGACATACTGCAGTAATAATTGAATGAAACGACTGATTTTAAGTTTTGGAGTTTTTTTAATCTGCTTAGAGTTTTAGCAAACTTAAGTAGTTCTTTCTAATGGGATTCTCCTTTCCTGCTGTGGAGGAGCAAAGGGAGATTTTTGGAACCACTATGTCTCCTTTCCTGCAGCGGTTCTCACTGGAAAACCAGTTATTCCTCACCTCATTCAGTTCAGCTGATGGTTAACTGATTAAGCCTAGCTGCTTGGCTTGCAGCAATAGCCTTTTTATTTCTCTTGAGTCCCATTGACTTTCTTCTTGTCTCATGTTACAGGTGTCTGTGATCACTTTAAACTTCAACCAAGTCCTCTCCATGCTTTTCTACCTGTCATCCGTTTTCTGTTGTTGCTGCTAATATTTTCTGACTGCTTCCCTCATTCTGTTGTCTTACAGTTTCACATACCCTTACCGGTCAGGAAAAATTTCGCTTTGTTTATCTTGTGTAGTTTAAAATACCTTTTTTTTTTTTCTAAGTATATTTGATTGTGTGTGTATGTGGTTTATGTGTTTATGTGTTGTGTGGTGTGTTTTGTGTTTTTTTTTTTTTCTTCTTTTTCTTCCCTCTGTAGGACACAGCAGGACAGGAGCGCTTTAGAACACTGACTCCCAGTTATTACCGAGGAGCTCAAGGGGTTGTTTTAGGTAGGAGGTATATGCAAGAAAAATGTGATTACAAAAAGTGTGGTCTTTATTACTACCTGAATGTGCATGTCTTTACAAAAGGAGGTTGCCTGAGAGAATCTGAAGAACGATTAGGGTTTTTACAACATTACTGCACCATTAGTTCAAACACTGAGTATGCAAAACCACTGGCGGGAAATAATGCTTCTTCAAAATATTTTAAATTGAAAATACAGAAATGTCACATTGCAAGCTGTTGAGTGGATGAATTATTAGCTTTGTGGTTATTACTTTGGTGAGTTTCTGGTAATAAGGCAAATTGGGTTTTGTGTTGGTTCCCCCCCACCCCTGATGTTCTTACTTTTTTTCCCCAGAAACTATTAATATGATTACTGTAAGACATAAGGTTTGTAGCAGAAGTAATGGATGGCTAGTCCCTTTCTGCCTGACAACACCAATTAGAAAACGAAGGGATTCTTATTCTTGGAGTTTATGAAGGCTCAATGCCTTGCTGTACAAAATATTCTGACTATGATGCAGCTTTTTAAACCTTACTGAGTAAGTGAATGCAGTTACGAAGTTACCAGTGACCAAAAATCACTTTTTACTCAGAATCTCTGTTTTTTAGCAGTAGTGCTTGTAGTTTTACATTAAATGAGGTGACAAAATACCTATTTAAAATATTCTGTGTGGCCCAATTCAGAACTAGTAACAGGTATAAGATTTCAACTGGTAAGTCTAATTTCCAGTCACAGATCTATTGCAGAGATGCTTATGTTTTGTAATCCCTAGTGACTTTGGGTGAGCACAAACAGTGTGTTCCAACTCTGAGAAGAGGATATGGTTGATACATCTTTCTGTAATTCCCTAATACTGCTTTTTGGGGGGGGCAGTAGTTAGCTAATAGGGACTAAGTTCTGTCATAATGATGTAAATGTTTGACTCTACAGCTGTTAAGCTCCTTTTCTTCTGTTACCAGTGTATGATGTTACAAGAAAAGACACTTTCACAGGACTAGAAAGCTGGCTGAATGAGTTGGAAATGTATACCACCAGAAGCAACACTGTGAAGATGTTAGTTGGCAATAAAACTGATAAGGTCAGTTTATTTTAGAAGCAGATCTTGTTAAAGACTTTAATGGAAACTCTGCTGTAGAGATGCCATTGATTAGAGAGATTCTCTTAAGATAGTGAGAAGTTCTGCCTAAAAACTGCTCTATACCATTGAAGTTAACTGCAGCACAACTGCTGCTTTCTTTTTGAGCAGACTGTATTGGACAGGTGGTGAGGGAGGACAATTCAGCCTTTCAGATGGCTACAGAGTATGCATGTGTGCAGGTGTGAGGTACACTGGTTGCTGTATGTTTCTGGGGTGTTTTGACATGTCTTAGATGCCTGTTGCATAGTGGGATGTTTCACTCTAGCTTTACTACAAGAGGTTTCCAGTGTGGCTATCCTGAACTAGGTTCTTTTCTGCCCCCTTCCAAATCTGTCAATTTTCAGATCTTTTGATATGCCTTTTCAGCTATTTGACCACTGAAGCCTCCTTTCTGCCATGTATCTTGCTCCTAGTTGATTCAGAAGGTAGTAACATACTCATTTCTTACTGATTTGATGTTGCTTCTGTTCAATTTGACCCTCTAACAGCCTGCTTAGCAGTAAACTGTCTGTAGAGTGGGCAAATCCAGTTGCTAATTAATACATGGTTTTACAGACTTTTTTCTTTTCAGCAAAACTTTACTTCTGCAGTGGTGCTTTTCCAGGGACTTCCTAAAAGTGACAAGTGTAGCTTATTTTAGTCATGTTCTTCATTTGTCTCTGCAGCCTGATCGTGAAGTAGAAAGAAGAGAAGGACTCCAGTTTGCTAGGAAACGCTCACTGCTTTTTATAGGTATGTAACTCTGCCAAAAACTTGTGTATTCATATGTTTATTTTGATATTGCTAAGCAAGAGTGAAGTGTACAATTGTTTCAGATTGATAGGTTGATTTACTTTTTTTAGTACCTAATTAATAGGGGTTCCTTCTGCTGCGTTAGTTCGTATGCATGAATGTAGGTTTTAACTTTTTCCAGAGATGCGTTGACTACAATTGGAAGTACTTTTCTCTGAAAGAGATTTTCTTCATATACTATGTAGGCATGAATTTTTTATTCTCTTGAAGCTAGCAATATTTAATTCAGAGCCCAGAAGACTGGAATTTTTCCCCAACTGATGTCAGCAAGGACCATGGGTAATCTATCTTTCGTTTCCAAGTTTCTGTTGCAGCTACATAAAAGACAATATTCTTAGACCAGCAATAAAATGTCCAATGTGAAGATACAAAGATGGGAAACAAATTGTGGTGGTTTTTTTTTTTTTAAAAAGTACTTTTTAAGTGAAGCTTCTTGAAAAGATTTCCAGAAGGAACTGGAACAAATGCATATGGGAAAACATGTAATTCCCTCTGCATTCTTTGTTTCCCAGCTTAGTTATGGAATAATTGTCTTGCAGATTTACTGTCACAACTTGAGAACAATTTCTGTTTCTCCATTATGGAGAGAATGGGGAGCTGTGGAATTTGTTTAGATGGAAAAATGAGATGCTTCAGACTAGGATGCATTTCTGTTTATCATATTCAACTTAAGTGTGCCTTTAAGGGGAGAAGGGAAAGGAGGTTCACTCATTGAAAAAAATTGTATCTTCTCTGTGATCCCAAAAGAGCTTCTCACAAAGTAGAATACTCCTTGCAAATAAGAGAAATTTTTTTTTTTTACCCCCCGCTTCCCCATCCACCAGAGACCAGTGCCAAGACACAGGATGGAGTGCAGCATGCCTTTGAGGAACTAGTCATAAAGATTCTGCAGACACCAGGTCTTTGGGATAAAAGTGTGGAGAAGCAGGGAGTCCAGCTAATGGAATCTTCAGCACAGCAGGATAAAAGCTTATGTGGTGCATACTGTCCACTTTCTTAAATCTACAGGTGGCTGTTCTGTTTAAATGGAGTGGACTTAAAAAAAAAAAAAAAAGAGGGGGGGAGGGGGATTCCAAGCCCTAGTCTGTGCCTTGTTTGACTTGTCACCAGTTGTGTAAATCTAAAAGCCAAACTGATTAGCAAAATACATTTTTGTTCATTAACAAAATACAATTTCTCTTTTCCTTATGCACAAGTGGTATCTCCAGATATTTTTCTGTTAACTGTCAGATTTTTCACTATTAAATCATAATGCTTCTTAGATTATTGTGCTCTTGCTGTATGGCATTCAACATGGATTTTTTTCTGAAGTTCCTGCCTTAGCATAAAATAAGGTAGCACTCCATTTTGGAATATTATTGAAAAGCTTCTCTTCCCCAGAATGGCATGGGAGTCTTTTAGACCCCCAGGTTCCCTTAAATGTAGCTAACAGTCAGGAGTCACTCAGCAGTGACATTGTTTCCCTATTTCAGATGGTTTTAAGCAGTCAAAATTGCTACATGTTCCCATATAGTAGGCTGAGTTACTCCTTAATTTTAGGGTTGTAGTGAAGAGGCATCTCTCTTAACATTTGGCAGGAAAAAAACCACTTCCTGTGCGGCACAGTGTAGGTTACCTCTTGCTGCTCTTAAATACTGTGTACAGAGGATCAATGATGAAATGGAGTCTTCATTTTGCGCTGATTTACAGTGTGGGGCCTTTTTGCAGTTAACAAGGCTCTCTGCAAACCGATGTTCCTGCCCTCATTCAGGAATTGCAGGGCTAGAACTTAAGTTTAGTATAAAATGTGCTAGTTATGGAAGACTTTCCACTAGGATGAGTCTGTCTATTGCCAATCCCATTATGAAGTTCTGTCAGATAACTGCCTCTTTCTACCTTCCCCCCCCCCCCCCCCCGCCTTAAACTCACTGCCTTTTCTTGAAAGCCAACTGAGTCATGGAAGATGTTAGCCTAGACTCCAATCTTGTTAGCAATGCTTCTAGAAGACTTCTGGTTGGCTGCCTGAAACACTGTAAAAGTATCACATTTGGGGACAACATTATGAACATTTAAAACGTAAACTGAAGTGCTTGTAAATAAGTGACAAATCCAAAGACAGTCTTTCATTACTGGATGTTGTCAAGTCAGAACAGAAAACTTGCCTTTTTTTTTTTTTTAAGATGCGTGTTTTGATGATTCATTGCTATCAGTTAATTTACATTAGTGGGAGTGCCTTCTTGAGTACCACCAATGATTTGTCATGAGTGCTACCACTACACAGCCTCACTTTGGAACTATTCTAGCTGCTTCTCTGTAGAGGTGGTCTTTGTGGAGCTGTTTTCTTCTGTGAAAAGTGTGCCTATATAATTGTTGCTAAAGTGAATAGAAATACCTGTATTGGATTTTTGTATCAGCTTCTGTCTCCCTCGCAGTGGATGTAAGTGGCTGCATAGTTGGAGTATCACTCCTATTTCCCTCTGCTGAAATCAGTCTGAGGGAGATGTCAGATATTACAGTAGTTTTTAATGTCTTTAGCAGTGGAAACGCGTCTTCTTACAGCCAGCTGAAGGACTGCTTCTTACACTTCCATCTTGATTTCAGTCTATAAGATGCCCCTTTGGAATACTTACTCATACCTGCTTATCAGAGAGTAGAAGAGAAAGTAGTTTCTGTTGATGTGACCGATAGCAGCTGGATAGGCATACTATAAGCAGATCACAGACAGTGTGGTTTGTTAAACTATTGAGTGTCTGTTGGCACAGTGAGCATGTCACAATTTGAGATTGTCTGGAATCTCCAGGTATAACTGCAAATGGAGTATGGATGCAAGAAAATAAGACTAGGAAGTCAGGTTCGGAAGATGGGAAGCCATGGCAACTGTAACAAAGCCATAAAATGAGGTGGGAAGGCTAGGAAGGAGACAATCATGAGAAATGAATGACTTCTGATCAGCAGGCCATACAATGGTCCTGGTGCATTCTCTGCTGTTTTATGGTGATGGGCATGACTTGTACAATGAGCCTGTCATCAAGGTAGTCACTTTCCTGCATTTCCTGGGGTTAAGGAAGAGACTGGAAAGAAGACTGTGTTTTGTTGTTGTCCTGTAGAATGTGGGCAAAACTGCTTAGCTGGTCTGTGTTGCAGTTGGTATCTGCCTTAGAAGGCCTCATTTTTAAGAATGGTGTATTTTTTTAGAAATAATTAAACAGCTGGCAGCCCTTTTAAAAGTGACATCATCTTCCTTTGCATTATGCTTCAGTCTGCTGCAAATGCAGTCCTACTGAATGAATGTTTCCTCTGCTGTATTTGGGGGGAGGAAAGAACCCAGAACCAAAACTCAACTTTCCTTAATTTATGAGTTTTTGTTGTTGTTTATAGTAATAACAGTTTTTGAGGGAAGTGAGCTAAATGAATCCCTCTTTCATTCAGTTTTGAATAGTCAGGTCTGAAAGTAGTAATGTAAATATATACACACATTTTTACTAGAAATCACAAGAAATATGTCTACAGTTCAGATTTATGAAATTAAATGTAAAATTGAGTGTTTAGGTCTGAGTGAACTATTCCTGTTATGCAATGCTTATATGCAGTGAAAAAAGTATCATCTGATTGTCTAACTTGGCCTTTCTAATCTCAAATATCAAGGAAAATGAACTGTATTACAAATTTGACTCATGGCATCACTGGAAGTTATCATAGATACTCTTGCAATGACATCAGAAGCTAGTCCATGACATGGTGAAAGTCCTGTGAACATGAACAAATAACTTGAGCAAAGACTGGCACTGTGCACTATTTAGCCTATTCTGTCATAGTTACAAATTATGATCAAAGAGCTGTGATAAAGAAAAATCTAGGTGTTGTTGACTATTTGATAGGCAAGAACAAGCTGGAATTTGGTAAGTTTCAAAACTATTGCATCCCCACACTTCAGTCAAGCTTTTGGGTTTGTTTTGGTTTTGGTGGTTTTTTGTTTTGGTTTTCTTTTAACAGCAAGATGGTATTTTTCTTACTGAAAAACTTAAACTATTTAAACTGTAAATTGAACAAAAGTAAGAGAAACAGGAGCTGCTATCAGCATGAAGCATTTGTAGACATCCTGTTGGGAAATTCCAGTCCTCCTTATCACTAATGTTTTAAAACTGTAGCTAATTAATATCTCAGTAAGTGGACTCGAATTCATTTGACTTCTGAGGAAGCTTGAGCTAAAATAGATGAAGGAAGATTTTGATCCAGGTTCATGCTTTTGTGAACAGAAAAACTTTAATATTGCAGTTCACTTACTGTGCGTTGAGGCACAATATGACTAGTCTGGCATGGAGAAAGGAAAATATTACTGAACAGTGGTTAGGTAGCTCTGAAATGAGAGTACTCCCCTTCCTGTCTGCAAGTTTGAAACGTTATTCCTATTTCTACTGCTTCTGCAAAGCAATGCAGACTTGTACTGCTTTCTGTGGCAAAATCTGTTTCAGGGTTTGTTGTGGGATGCTGACAGAGGAAAAGCTGGGTGAAGTGATTTGAGGCTGCATAACTTTGTGAGGCTTGTTTTCATTTAAGGCCTCCCCCTGCCTTAAGCGAGATCTTGTGTGGGTAATAAGCCTCCACATGCACAGACCCAGCATTCTAACCTGGGCAAGATTTAGGTAATGGTACCCCTAAGTCTGTGTCATGACAATGCCTCAGGTAGTAGGGAAGTCTTCAGGTAAAGGTAGGGCAGGGGGCCTTTCTTTAGCCTTTGAGTCACTAAATGAAAGTAATGATGGAAACAGTAAGGGTAGGAAAAAAAAATTGAATGCATTCCTACTTTCGTATCATCTTAGTTTGTTTATGTGCATAGGTAAATGGGAGTGCTGGGAGAGGGAAAACAAGGAAGTAGTAACAAAGAACAGCAAGAGAACATGGTGACTTTGCATGTGACTGAGTGCAGAAATGAGGAGAAGGTGGTGGTTTTTTTTAATACATATATGGCAATGAATAGGGCAATGTAACAACTGTGAGAGGCAGCCCAGTAAAGATTCTTATGAGAATGATGTTATAAACATGTTCTCTCTTGCACAGGAGGATCAGAAACAGATTGGCCAGGTTGAAAGAGATAATAAGAAACTCTTGCAAAGGCTAGCTGAGATACAACAAAGGACAGGGAGGGTGGACTGTTGGAATGAGCACTTCAGATGAGGTAGCTGCTTCCGATTGTTCTGGGGGGCAGGTGTGTGCGTGTAGATAGAAAGGAAGGGTGCTGCATAATATTATGGGATGGATCCACAGTTTACAAAAGTTGAACCATAGCTGTCAGCCTTTCACTTCCACTCATGTTTCTGAAAAGCTGCGCTGCCCCACGCAGAATTATATCTACAGAAGAGCTCCTGTTGAAAGTGCTTGATGAAACATTTCAGCTTCAGGAGGGGCCATCTATACTAGAGGGAGCTAAATTAGCACCTACTAGGTGGCAGTACCTTCCTACCTCTTCTGAAGAGTTAAATGCCTTTTGAGAGTTTTGTTCTGCTGTCCTCAAGCTCCCTGTAGCCACATCTGCTATAGTGTCCTTACAGAGTTCTACCTTCAGTGCATTCTGTATACAAAAATTTTTCATACACATGATCATCCTCTGCGGCAAACAGTGGGCAACTTTTTGGAGGTTTTAACTCTTTTCATTGTATATAAAATGTGTCTACTGAAGTGCTTTTAGGTTGCATTCTTTCTTCTTCCAGAGCTTCCGCTAGTCACTATCATTTTGTGCAGATTTATGCTGCCTATCTCCTGAAGTTTTTTTCCAAACTGCCGTAACACATGGACTGCAACCCGAAACTTGCTTTGTCATTGTGATTTACCCACACTTAATTAACTTTACAACCAGCCATCAGAGGCAAGCCAGCAAGGTGATTTCTGGGTCTGTATTTGCAGATATATATTTGCACTGAAAGAGCGTGCACATGCCGTACACATTCCTTTACTGTACTGCAGTGCATTATCATTGCCTACCCTCACCTCTTCACAACAGCTGTTGCTTTCTTTCTGCGTAGAGTTACACTTTTAGATCTTAACAAGTGAGATCACTGTTCAGTGGTGCCTGTACTCATGAATGCTGTAAGAGTAACTAATGTAGGCATGTCTGATTTAACACAGAACTGTGCAGGGAAAGGGTATGACAATGAGCTACGATAAAGGTACAGCCCTTAACATGCTGTTATGGAAATGTTGACCAAAGCCCATGTCTGATTACAGGATTAATTGAAAGGTGGTGGTGGGGGGTGTATGTGGGTAGATAAGTTGAGTTTGTTTGACCATGGGTATTTGCAGATATATATACACACACGTGTGTATATATATGTGCTTTACAAATATAATTTTGTTAGCCAGAAACATGTGGTTGCAGAGGTGTTCATTTTTGTTTATAGCTCAAATAGAGGCAAGCACAACAGGAAAATAATGAACATCACTGGGAAAACCAAGGTATTTTGAAGAGGCTTGTTGACTGTAAGCCTACCTATGATCAAAAGTATTCTGAGACGGGTTGGCAGGGATGTACTTTATTTTTTGTTTTGTATAAATATTATTGTATTATAACTTTTAAAAGCATCCCAGCACAATTTATTTAAATTATAGCTATTTAATTAACTGTACACTGAACTAGAAAAAACCGTACCTTAAAAATCTGGAAGTAATAAGAAAGCATTAGGTAATGAGAGAAGGGAGCAAGGGAAGCATATTCTAGAACAAAATTAAGTTAGAAATTTGGGTTGAAGGCCGCCTATGTGGAAAAAAAAAGCATGTGTAGTCTTAGTGCTAATGGCTGCTTTGCTGAAGTTGCATTGTGTTCTATTTTATTCTGATGTTCTCAATAAATATTGCCAGTACTCTAGTATAAAGAAAATGTACTGGCATATTACATTCAGGACTTCATCCTTCTATTGTCTACTCACTGACATGCACAAGCAAAAATTTTTTTTTTTTCAGTTAGGGCAGAACAATAAACCATTACATTCTGTTTCTTTATAAACAGATCACCAGAACAAGAACCTTGCTTTTACAGTACAGAACTGGAACCTAATTTCAGTAACAGCCCCAGCCAACTTTTCACTGAAAGTTTAGGAAACCATTGAATGCTAGGCAGGTTTTTTTGCTATGTCTTTTCAACCTGCTAAACAGGAACTCGAGAAGCTCACAGGTTTTACTACTTAACAATTGTAGCCCCATCATATATAGCTTATGATGGGTTGTGTTCAATTAGCAATGATGACTGTAAGGGAAAGCATCTTTATAGCTGTTCCCCATATTTCCCTTGCGCCTCCTCAGGTTCTCTGACAAGTTTTTCTATACTATCTGCAAGCGCAAAACAAAGTAGGATTTTAGTGCATTCTTAATACCTCAAATGTGAGGTATCTGGGATACCTGATTGTAAAAGGTAGCTGATGTTGGGCATTTCTTGACCTTACATACTTTGTATCCCATTCTAGACAAACTAAGATGTGTTTATTACCAAAAAACCCAAACCAAAACAACAACAATTAAAACAAAAACAAAAAACCAAAAAAAACACAAACAAAGAAGCTAATCTTTATTGTTTAGAAAAAGGCAATGATGGCTGATCATTACAATATTACGTATTAAAAAATCTGTAGGTATCACGAAGACACCCTGTGGCATATTCTCAGGCAGGAGGTGGAAGAAAAATGTAGTCTGTATTAACAAATAGTGTAATGTATTCTACAGAAAACTTGACTGAGAATGCTAAGTCAATCATTAGTGTACAAAGGAAATGGGATGCGTAAGGGGGGGGAAGGAAGTAGTATACTTCTATTACAGTCTTCTTACAGTGCCTCATTAGCCCTGATGACAAAACCAATAGCATTTTTATTTTTTTTTTAATGGCAGAACACTAGGCACTTTAAGCAGACTGCTACAAGATCCCTTATCTTCTCAGAAGGGAATTAAGTATGCTGTTTTAACACAGTTTTCACTTTATAAAAACAATATACACACAAGAAACTGGGTTAGAAGTGTCAGGGTTCTAATCTGTGTGCATCTCCTAGTCATATTGAAGGTACATATTTTATAGTAAACTGTCATCTTAATCCTATTGCAAATTTTCTTGGAGAAATTGGATTCTTCAAAACCATCTCAATGTATGTTTGAGCTACTGACTGAAGCATGCCCTGGATGTACTGCACACAACTGATTTTTAGAAAAGGAAGCAGTTTCAGCTACAGCCAGTGCATGGAAGACCACTTGAAAACTGTAGATGTTAACTAAGGCTCATTCTTCAATACTACAAACCGTAAAAAGAAATATGAAAGACTACATAAATTTTAGGGAGAGTTTCGGTTTGCTTAAGTACTTCGACTTAGAGCTTTTGCCACTATTTACAAAGCAGGACGTTGAATTAAAGTAAATTTGCATTTCTAATTTTCTTTAGAATTTCTTCTCATCTTTTTTTTTCCTCCCTACTGGCAGCAGCATGCACTAGGCATGGCTAATGGAGCAGGGGCTCAGTATCTTGTCAGAATTGAAATCTTGTCCTGATGATAACCGTCTGCATGTACCCTCTTCCTAGTATTTTAGAATAAGTAGGAGCACTGAATGTGGTCTTCCCCCCCCCCTCCCCCCAATGACTGAAGCTCATCTTAGCTACCTGCAGACTTTAGCATATAATACACACAGCTTCTCACCATCCTTTACTTCAAACCTAAAAAAATGAAACATGTTTCTGACAGTATCTCAAGTTGGTACCTGTGACTGTACATCAATACAGAGTATCTGCATACACTTAAAAATGTTACTTAACTCACACTGAATGTTTCAGTTCACTTTTAATAGCAGTATTATATTTTAATATCTTAAGTTTTCAGTTACTGTAATTTCAGGTATACCTCTATATGTCATTTGACTTGCTTTTCTTAATGCACATTTCTACTAGTAGACTATGTTAGATCATAAAGCATACAATTTAATTTATTTACTGCTAGTCATTTGGAATATTCCAAGACATTAGATAACAACATTGCTCTAAGTGAATACTGACTCTTAGATAGTATCTTACCTATTTTTCTTTAAATCTGTATTCTCTAAACATGTTTATGTCTTGCAGACTATAAAAAACTTGCTTGTAATCTGCAACACAGATCTGTGGTGAGAGTAATCTGCCTATTTTGTATTTTTATAAAATGACTTAGTTTGAAATGCTGTTACTTAAATAGTTTTTAAAATGTTATGCTCAGTTTTTCATAGGATGAAGGTCCATCTGTCACAAAATTCACTTGGCAATGCGTCTCTCTTCTAAGCCATGTTACTTTTGGTGGCTGTGCTGGGACAAGATTGCAGAGAGTTAATGGCAGAGCTGATGGGCCACCCGCATGTGAAGGAGTCCTTGCATGTTTGCTGAGGCCACCACTCTGGCAGCATATCTGCTCTGAGAAGCCAGAGCAGGTATCTGACTGTGAAAGTGCTTATTCTTGTAGGAATAGGAACCTCAATAGCTACAGGCAGGACAATACATGAAAGTTGCCAGGACACATGTTTGGAGAAGATGAATACAGGTGACTGTCCTACACAACTTCTTGGGCTACAGTTAATGTAGATTCAGTGATACTGGTATATAAGAAATGCACTTTTAATATGCAATGTTGTTAGTTTTGCTAAATGCGCACCAAAAGGTCTTGTTAAAGGGCACAGTACACAGGAATGTGAGACCTCAGCAGGCAATGAAAACAGGAATTAGTTTCAGCTAACATGCACCTGTACAATACTCATAATTTTTTCCCAATAATTATAAAGCACAGGTGCTTCCAGAACCATCTCTCTGCATTTTATTATTAACACCCATCTAAAACATCCTGTATATTCAAGTCTACTGAAATACATACAAAGCTCTCTAACAATTAAGATTTCTTCTTCAGGACTTTATGTAGCCAATTAGATGCTCTGGAAGCCTTTCTTGATTTGGAACAAAAGTAGTCACAAATGCTGGAAGGATCATGATTTGGACTTGTAGCTCAGCTACTTGGTACTTCAGCCTCCTCCTTTCAGCACCCTTTTCAGAGCTGCTATATGTTGGTGTCAAGGTGGTATCCCATCAGGTGGCATTTGCAAAGATGTCTTGTAGAAAATAAGCTTCTTAAATCATATGTGGTTATTTTCATGTGACTAAAAAAAAATGTGTCTGGCTTATGAACTGGCTAGTCGCACAGGTGTGTTCACAGGTTGCTTAACATTTGTCCTCTGTCACTGGGAAAGTGGGCATAAGCTATGGATGAGCAGACTAATACCTGTGCAAGACAACTTAGAGGCATTGGGAAATGTGGGATGGACATAAAAAAAATCCCCCCATCTCTCAACCACTAAAGTATCTACAACTTATATAACTGGTTTAGTTTTAGTGCCTAATTGGAAAGGGTTTACAACTAATGATCCTGAGTAAAGGGAAACATGTTTTGCTGCCCTGACAGCCAGTTGAACTTTTGAGCAGCTGACATGGTGTAACCACTCTCCAAAGGACATGCCTCCCACGTAGCTGAAGTAGCTTGTCCTGTAGGTGTACTGGCTCCTGAAAAGTACCTTGTTCAGATGCCTCAACTCTAGCCACAAAATTTGGGGCCAAAGGATGAAAATACCAGCTGGTTAGTGTCCTAGCATGACTTAAATGCTTTGGAAACGTGGGACCCTCTGTGAAACTTTACTGTACAAAATGCACTATTTACAGTCTAAGAGTTACTCCAATCTTTTACTGATCTGTTTAGTCTGAGTAAAGGACAGCTGCTAGTCAAGATTTTGATTCAGGAAGGCAGTGTCAGCTTCTGACTTTGTTTAGTTTTTCTCATACAATCTTTATTTATTACCTTCTAGATAGACCAGCAGTTTTGAAGTGAATTTGACATATTTCCCTTTTCTAATCCATAGATTTACAAGACATTTTTATACACTCTTTAC
>NW_009595923.1:15224-16892 GCF_000690535.1 Cariama cristata
TTTCCCTTAAAGAGATGATAACAAGCTATGACCTAACCCAGTTGACTGGCACCCAAAATGAATCCTTGTTTAGTTTCTCTAACACAGTTTTCAGCTGATTACATGCACTCTGGAGATCTTCTTTCACCAGTACAGTGTCAATTAAATGGCCATACTGCTCTTCAATGAATGCCGCTGAATTAATAATTTCCTGCTGTTCTTCATCCTGCTGATCAACACAAGAAGATGGTATAAAATTTACTGCATGTCTTTTTAATTACTAGCATTTTAAAGTATATTAGCACAACAAGTTATTACTTTGAAAGGAAATTTTGGTTCATGTTACTTATATAGTCAAGTTTTAAGGGAGTCAAGTCTCATTCTAAACTTCCAGTTGAAAGGCTGTATATGCACAGGACCCACTTAGTGCCCCACTCTGACTCTTGCTGGCACGGAAGAGGAGCTCTTCTGTATTGTAGAAATGCTAGCCCAAATACTTCTTTCATGTCTAAAAAGAAGAGATTAGAGTTAGAATACTTACAAGGGCGGCTGAGATTTCTTCTGACATGGGAGATTTTAGGACATGTTTTTTCTTTTCTGGAATGAGAGGCTTCACAAAAATAACGTAAGGCTTAAACTCAGGAGTCCTCAAGTGCTTTACTGCCTGTGAACAGATGTTTTCTGTTACACCATTTTTTAATTTTGTTTTTTTTGTTGTATGTCAATGATCTGCTCAAGCTTGGTTCAACAGTTTCACTAGTACACACTGTGGTGTGAAGTCCAGTATACTATACATCTGACCACAGTAACCTTTTGCTTTTCAAAAGAAAGGTTAATGTCAGTGTCCTGGCTAGCTCACAAGAGTACACAAGCTTCCTGGAGTACGGTCTAACTTCACACCTACCTTGCTATGCATTGCAATACCAGGAACAAGGACATGGCAAAAGATACTGGAGAAAAGTATTTAAAGAAAAATAAAATTACTTGATAGGCAAGTTATGGTTTGCTTCATTTAAAAGGCCAAACACTGGAAAGTTTAAACCTTGAATTCATCTGAGGTAGTATTACAAGTCTTTTCCTAGCCCAGTTACAAAATCTGAATCAAAATTTCAAAGATTAACTCCCAATATGGAGGGATTAAGAGCAGGTATACTGGCACTGGTTACAATGCTACTAATGCTTCAGAGGCAATAGGAAGGAACAAGAATGAAAAACTCATTCATGCTCTAATTATTCTCTAGGACTTAAGCAGGCTAGGACAGTGATGCACATTTCTCCTACAGCAAGGGAAAAATCACAGAGTGACAACTGACTGTCATCTAGGCTGTAGCAGCTAGACATCTAGGAACTGTAAACACTGCACAGCTTTCTGAAGAGCCCTATTCTACTTAGCGAGCAGCCAGGCCACCTGTTAGAAACACTTGCAGGGCAAGTAGCCACCAATGGTGACCAACATCAGTTACTCAGACTGGCAGCCTAATAAGAAATACTTGCTTTCTTTAAAATAAGCTGCAGAACTTACTTCGGGTACCACATCCACCAAACAAACCTTCTTTTTTGCCATCACGGACCGGATTGCCTCAAGACTTGTACCATACAGATTTTCTTTGTATTCTCCGTGTTCCACAAACCTAGAAAGTTTTAAAATATTTTTAAAATCCCATCCACAAAGAATATTTAACTTGAAAC
>NW_009595924.1:0-23676 GCF_000690535.1 Cariama cristata
CCTGAAACCTGTGGTCAGCTTCAGACAGGTAAGTTACTACAAAAACTTAACTGAAAAAGAAATAAAATCTACTGAAAGCAGAAATAGTTCTGTTTCAGCCAAACCAGGACACTGCTATTATTAGATTCTCTCTCTCATTGTTATGGGACTTTTCTACCTTTTCAATGCTTTTTCTCGTCTATCATCCTCTTTGGAGTTATCTTAACTCAACATACTATGTATGACTACTTGCAAAAGCACAGATATGGGGCATATTGTGGGAAAAAGAAGCACAGACACAATATATTAATTCAGAATAGTCAGTTGTTCTGTTTTATCCCTAAAGCAGGTATCTATTTATTGAATTATATTTCTTAAAACATCTGTATTTTTCAATGAACTTTTCTCAAGACCAGCTAGGTAGCAAGTTAGGTAACACTTCTCATGCAACACCAACATACACAACTCCAGACTGACTTTTGCAGCTGCCGGATGAATGAAAAAGAAAGACTAATGTGCATAAAAAAAACCCCCAAATCCCTCACATGGGCTTTTCCACAAATATAAATTTATCAACTCTTTTAGAAGTACTGTGGAAAAAGGTGACTGCATTATGTTTACACCTATGCAGCTATGAGAGCTCACAGTCAAAATACTGTACTTCTCTGGTGCAATATGTGGTAATGTGTACTGCACAGTATTTTTTTTAAAAAAAAGCAATTTCAAGAATATAAGGCCAAGCAAAGTAAACATTTTGAGAAGGGAATCCATATAGCAAAAATTATTGCCAGGGTTGCACCACTGGAACACCATTCTCAGAGAGACAAAAAGAGAAAAACATCAGCCTAAAGCAGCACATACGGGCAGCACATATCAAAGCAGCAAAACCAAATGAATAAGAAAGTTGTTCAGCCTGTATATGGTAGTTATGTAGCTAAAATATGACAATTAGAGACCATGATAAAATACTAGGGAGATGTTTAAATGACAGGTACAAAGGCATGAAAAATAAAGATAAATCTCTGTAATATGAAAAATCATGCTATTCAAATCTTTTGCAGTAAGACTGAAGGTAGCTTTGCTCTTTAAAGCATTTTTAATTCAGTACTGCATGACTTTCATTTTTTATAGGAAGTGTGTAAGTGGATTTGAAGCCTTTCAATTGGTACTGGAAGTTTGTACCTGTTTTCATTTTCATATACATAAAATAATGAACTCATTAATTCTATGGATGTTATATGTAAATCATGTTTATCATGACTTTAAAACTTGTTTTATGAACAGATTATCCTTAATTTTTAACATTTCTCGTAAGGATTGCTTTGCAGCACATTAGAAAAGAAAAACAATTGAAACTGTAAAACAATTTAATCTGAATGATTGTAATATAATCTGGCAACAATATAGAAAAGCAATGCATTCACATGTTTAGCAGAATTTATGTTGGCTAAACAGGATTCTCACTTTACAGTTAGTGACTCATATCTTAGCCAACCATTGTGATCTTACAATTGCATTCATTTGGAAATATTCAGCAAACTTTTGAGAAAATAACTTATCACCATGCTCTGTTTCTGAAAATAAGTAAGTCACATGTTACTATTTATTCGCTCAAATTTGATAAATTCTAAAAAGCAACGTATCATTTCTGGTTTGAATTTCAATCAATCAGAAATTACTTAATGCTAACCTGAGCACAAAAGTTGGAAAACTTATAGACACCTGATTGCCGGTAGGGGCTTTATTAATAATGTATGATGTAACATCAGGAAGTAAAACAGACCACACTATTTTGTATATAGCAATTAATGAATGTTGTTGCTTGAACAGCTCTAGTAAAAGGCTTATTGTTACTATCACAAACAGATCTTTAGTTAACATTCCTGATTATTATTAAAGGTATGTTAAATTCATCTGGATCCAAATCAAAACCACAGATTGGAACACTGCTAAATTTGGAAAAGTTTAGATCTAAAGCACAATTTGGCTGTGGATTTTTCTTCTTTGGACCATTTCTACCACTTACAGAACTGTTGGTTCATAATATGACAAACAACTTAAAACAGGACATTAATGTCTTTTCTAGCTAGCCTCCTGTTTCCATTGGGTTGAATTTCAGACAGATGGCAGGGGCAACTGGGAAGTCAGCCAGTAAGTACCCTGAAGCTACATTTCCAATAGTTTATGGTCATTTCAGTGGAAAAGGGTGCATGGTAGCTAGGTTTGGTGGTTAGCTGACAGTCATGGCTTTAAAAAAAGGTCTTGGAACATTCTGCTCTGCAAAGTACAGGCTGAACTGGCAGGTATGGCAGCCCTACCCCTCCTGCTCCCTTTCATTTACACAGGATATTTTGCTGTCCGCATTTCTTTCAAACCACCTACTGCTCTCCATAAAGAAGAGTTGTTGCTGACCACGCTATCAGTGGACCTCAAACATGACAAATTGGAATAGTCTTCTGTATGCAGTCTTGTGAAGTTCCCATTTTGTATCAATGACCTAATCCAGTCATTCAGACTTTGAATCCCTTTCTCAGGTGAGCTTTACTCTGCTTCTGGGGTAATCTTGTTGAACTACTGTTTGGAAATGATGAAATTGTTCTTTCCGTGTAGGGGAAACAATTTTTTCTTTAGACAAAATTCTGGCATTGGTGTTTACGGAGTTTTTTTAAAGAAAAATGTAATATATTAACAAAGACTACATAAAAAACCCCAAAACAAACAGAAAAACACCCAACTCTTTCCTTTCCCCCTAATCCCAGAAAAGATTCAATAAAATAACACCTGCAATACCTAATAATGTACTTAATCTAATAGACTGTGGATAATTAACTCATAAAATGATCCACATAGATACTTGTGTAAACAATATAAACTAATCAAGGTATTTATTTATTCCATAATCCTGATAGAATATCTGAGAATTGGTATAAATGAAAAAATAAAATGGAGAAATTCAGTATAAATAATACCTGAGACAGTAAGAATGAAAGTGTCGAGAGAAAGAAGTATCTATTAAAGAGCTTAAATCAGATTTACAACTTCATAAATGGAAAGTATGTATACATATATGAGTATGTGTGTATGTGCATGCACATGTGCGTGCATGTAGACCTAGTAGAGAGTAAAAGACAGTTTGCATTCACTTCCTAGAAAGATTTGGATTTGACCTTAGACAAATCCTACAGAGTTGGTCCAGAATGAGCCTGCCACTCAGTTTAAGGGTCATAGTACAAACAAGTTTCAGATTGTCTTCCACCAAAGAGTCTAATAAGCATAATTATTAAAATGGAAAATGCTTTTCTCTTCTGCAGACTGGGAAGAAGGGGAAGAGGGTTGTTCAAAACACCTTAAGTCACTTGGACTTATTAACAATCCCAGGGCTAAAAGGACAAAACCTGACTCTCAAAATAAAAGACAGCTCTGAGAAACTTCCTATTGCACGATAAGTATGCCAGTAAATAAGTAAATAAAAAGATAAGCTAGCAACATTTAAAAACCTCAAAATACTTTCCACTTGTAAGGACTCTGGAACATAAAGTAATAAAAAAATACAAATTTCTCTTTCATGTACATAGTCTTTTTCCAAATGCATACATTAAGGGTAAAAATAAATGAGTATACAAATAGTGCTAAAATGCTCATGTCCTAGCCAAGGTCAGCTGTTTTCCTGAAACATCTTGAGAATTTTCTAGCCACATAGAATATATTCGTGATAAATAATAATGTAGTTTTGCTTAAGCCATAACAAATAGGCAGTCAGAAAGAACGTAAGTTTCCAGGTACCCAAGTATGGGGACGGAGACAGGGTAATGTGTATTCGGGTATAGGGTTAAGTTGCTTTGGCTGACATCACTTACCTTAGCCATGATTAGACCCTACCTGGTTGTCACCTTCCTGCCCTTATATGGAAGAAAGAAAGAATTAACGGTCAACTTGGATTTGCAATATAACCGAAACAACAGTGCGCAGGCGCCGGAATAAGGAGTTCAACCAAGAGGAAGACTTTGAGCCTTCACTCCACTACCCTCAAAGAAGACCCCTAGAGAACAGTGCGCAGATGCAAGTGGTAGGGTATAGATGTAAATAACTTCGGGGAAATAATTTGAATATGTATAAGACTTCCGAGAAATGGCATGAATATGAATGACTGTCCTAAATAAATATGTGGAACTGAGACTAGCCAGTGTGCATGCAGGAGGATCATGGAGGTGATCTACCATGCACCCAGCGCTGAAATAAAGCTTTGCTTCACAGACTTTATCCTCTCTTAAAAACTACATAGGTGAATGTTTCTCACATGTTTAATTTACCATTTAAACCTTAGGCAAGATTTAAACTTGCCAAAATCTTGTTTCTGTACCAAATCTTGATTCTGTAAGTAACACAGGAGAGGAAAGGGTTCACAACACCGCTTTGGGATACTTGCCCAGAAAATGGCTACATGCTAGGTGCTGCTGAGTTAAAATTCATCTCCATAGAGAGCTGGAAAAAAAGCCTACGGTACTTCCTCAGACAACAAACTGTTCAGGGATGAACTTTGTCTGCTGTGCTAAAATAGAGGGCCACACTAACATCGTGTCTGCTGTGTATATACCCTGAAACAGCAGGGACAGACTAGCTGGAGGTAGGACTAGGGTGACAGACCAAGTCTGCTTTTGTGCAGAGCTAACACCACACTACACATTTTTTGAAGGTATTATTCTACTGTGACCAAGAGTTTCTATGCCGAGCACCTACTATCCCCTACTGCTCCCATCCACCTGCTCTGCTGCCTTTGCTAAGTGTTTCTTGACAATACTATCACTAAGCTGGTTCTTCATTTCCCCATCCTTCTTCACACAGTGCTCAGCTGTTAAAGCTAACTCTAGGTAGTCAGAAGATAACTGAAGATAACATTTGTCACAAATGTCTCACTGATGTTACATGCAAGTACAGTCCGCAGACTACAAGCAAAATATTCATGGGGTAGGTGAACAGCATCTACCCCAACTTCTGCCCGGCACTGTACGATATACGTTGACTGAGCCAAATCTGGCTCCAGCTTCCAGTGCCCATGGGTGCTGGGTCCTTCATGCCATATGCCAAGATGCCACCTCTGGCGGGTAGTTTTAGTAGAGAAATCTACCCCGTAAATGGTTCCTTGCAGTGAAATGAAATTTCACCAAGGTCATCAACTAGCTATTTTGTCAGCTTCATAATGTAAGTTTAAGTCAGCACTGATCTTGGACTGGTTTAGGTGAAGTGACTTGGACGTAAGAGATTTTGATCTCATTTGCAATTTTTTCCTGCAACATTGAGTAAACCTACTATTATATTCCCTATGTTTTGCTGTCATGATTTTCCTGAGCGTGTAAATTGATCTTCTTAGTTTCTCTTCTTAGTTTTCTTTGTTTTGTGAAAAGTTTAGCTGAAGAGAAGCATTGCTCCTCTCCCTGAAATAAAAGTATTTTATCTTTTACATGCCATTAGATTTTCATGATGAAACTGAGAAACTAACAATTAGAGTACTGGTGCAGGAATTACTTCACCTCAGTCTTTTTCAGGATGGATTAAAGACTAATAGTTCACAAATAGAGAGCAAGGGAAAAAAATAAAATTAACCTGAGCTGTGGTTTTGTTATGTTTTTTTGCTTTTTCAAGTGAAAGTTTCCAAACAGATACTGATTTTCAATTGCCATGACATTTTAAAAGCACAAACATCACACAATTAATGTACATTTCTAATAATAATGGATCTAATTCCACACTATGTGTAGATAATTTTGCAATTTCACCAGTAACATAACTCTTCTACAGCTATTAAGGAACAAGGCACATCTGTTCCCGGCTCTAAATCTGTCATGTCACCAGTAAATCCCACCAAGAAGACATTACTAGCATATTAGTCCAAAAGCCACAGTTACATATGTAAAAACATTGTGTCCTACAGAACAGCTGCAGTTTCACCCCAAGTTTGTCTAAAATAGGACAGTGTGCTAAAGCATACTTATCTTTCTCATTTGGAAAGGTTATATACTTACACACCCATATGTTTCAAGACAGTAATTCCCTGTCTTGAAGGACTGGAAGAATTTGTCTTCGGACATCATAGAATACTATAAGAAGGTGAGCTTGGCTACCTGTGTAATAGCCTGCACTTAGTCAACAGCCACTCTAGTATTCCAATGCTGTTTAGTATTATATTGTTTTAATATGGGGTTTTGGTCTAACATGAGTTACACTAGTATATATATTCTGCTTCCATGTTGAAGACATTAAGCTTTCCTTTCTACTTTGTTCTCTGGGTGATTTTTAACACAATCTATCCATAAATTCTGAAGGTTGTATGAAAACACACTCTAGGATATTTACATCATTTGCTTCCATAAATTAAATACAAAGGAAGAAAACCGAGATATTCATTGAAGGAGTTCATCATATTTCCTCAAGAAAAAGGGAGCTAAGAGAATTTTTGTCTGATGGGAGAAAAAAAACCAGATGATGTATTACAAAGCCTTATTTCCTGAATTATCTTCTTGTGTCATGCAACATACTACCTCTGAATCATTTTTATCTCAATTACTGATTAGCTTGGGGAATGCGTTAGAAAAATGGTTCTGCCTCAGTACTTGTTTCATGTGAAATTTTGAAGTGAGTTATGTTTAATACTATATTTAGAGTGGTATTATTATGGGGGTAAGACAACTAATAATCCGTTTAATTGGTAGCAAAGACGACTGAGGCTAGATATTAGAAAAAGCTTTAGAACTGTAAGGATAATTCATGCCACGAAAGATTACGTAAGGCAGCTGTGTAAAAACACACTTCTAATGTTTTCATAAACAGTTCAGGCAAGAACCTGAGCACGTGTATCTAATCCTACCTCGGAGCACAGAGGCGAGCTATATGACTTCTTGAAGTTCTCTTCTGTCTTACATTTCAGTCTCTCAGTCTTGTTGGAAAACAAGAAACATTGCTAGGCCAACAGAGGGTTGCTGTTTACAATATCTTCTGTACACTTGTTTTCCCTTGGATCTATGTTTGTGCATAGCAGAGAATGAACTAAATGTTCTCCTTTCCTGCATTCTAGTTTGCAGAAATTATGACTGAAACTTAGGAAACCTACGTGTCTCTTGGCCTGCTGAGAAGAGTTTATCTCACTAATTCCAACAGTGATGTGAGTGTATGACTGCTGAATTGGCAGAAGATTATGGAAATATGTTCTAGCGTCTATGGTCTGGATACATCTGTGTCACATTTTAAATTACATTTATTTTCAGCTATGGCAATTAGATCTGTGGCTGGTTGACTACTTCTGAAGATGTTTCTGATGTTAGCAGTCACAGAAGTAGGCAATATTGGAATGGGCTGTCTCTGGAAACTATTTATCCTAGAAATGTTGTTCATAGTTGAAAATACATCTTCTGTGTTCCATATATAAAAATAAAGAACTACACAATGACTCAATGAAATCACAAATATAGTCCTTAGCCTTGACTATTTGCACTACAAAATGCTACAAATGCAATTTTTTAAACTTACAAAACCACTGTGTTTTGATACATAAGACGATAGTGAAGTTTCTTTTATCATTTGCTTTTCTTGGTGCTGTGCATTTATGAAGGACAACTGCTGATTTCGAAGCCTCTCAGGAAAAGAGTAGTGGTAGTATTCAAAAATTTCAAACAAATAGCGAGGTAGTGCGCTTAGTTGATGAATTTAAGGTATCTGAGGCCTGTTGGAGCTCATGCACGTGCAGTGACTCAGTTAACTGCGTGTAGACAGACCGTCTGTTTTGCAGTGGCAAAGTAGTTTCAGCTTGTCCATGCCATAAGATTCACCATGCGTGTGCTATGTGACACATGCACCTATATTTCTAACCAAGGCAGAATGACATCTAAAAGCACATGTTCCTGGATGGAGATCACAGGGTGACACCCATTCATGGTTCAATGTATTGTAAATAGTTAATTCAATATTACTAAAACAACAGTAGTTCCCTAACATTTTTTTCCCTTTTCATATTCAGGGTTCCAAGAAGTTGAACCCATAAAAGGGTCGTGGCTTACAACACAGGAGTGTTTAGTTTTTAGGTGCTTTGCACCCATTTCAGAAGCAGATGTTGTGCATTCAGATGCCTATGATTCCTTTACAATGCTTAGACAGTGTTATACATCCAAGAAGAGGGCCTGGCTTCAAATCAGTGTACTGAGCAGTGAGCTCTTGGGGCTATCCACTAGGAATTGCCACCAGGAGGGCTAGCCCTTAAATATCATTTCTGTGTGGGTTTTGTGCCTTAAACTGAAAGACAAGGGAGAAGAACCTCTACTCATGAAGCATTATTCTTTATGTTTTTTGAATTCTGTCTTTTTCTTTTAAAGCCCAAAGAAAATTTCTCAGAGGCAGCTATAGGTACATGGAGATGAAGCTGCCTCCTTGATCCTTTCCCTGCAGCCAATCTCTCTGCTGATTTCCCCTATCCTTCCCATACAAGCGCCACTCACTGTTAAGAGCATTTAGTCAGATGATCTGGATCCTGATATCTCCTCAACTGGAACGGTTTCAAAATATTTTCCCTAGAAGTCCTAGCCAGAGTGGGCTGTCAGTCTCTTCACCCTGGGTGAACTGGTAAGCATTAACTGGGTTGCGACCATGAACTTAAGAGTGCTGGGGCTCTCACTGGAAGGAGTCTGGGGTCGCAGTCTCACTGCTGCGAGGTTTCTGACAACTGCTTAAGATATATTTCATTGCCTGTGGTCTCTTTTTTCCCTTCTTGTTGAGAAGGTTGAATGGGAGAGGAACACAGCCCAGTGTTGGATCAGCTGCAGCATGTCATGCGATTGGACAACTGAAGGGAAGACGAACAAGTAGGCTATTACAAATTCTTGTCAGCTGCCAATATAAATCATGATCACAGATCAATTAGACTTGGACAGAGCTTCAAGATAATGGCCAACAACATCTCATGAGATTTTTTCTTACTTCAAAGGATTGGCATAACACACATAACAGGTTCAAATGAAATAGGTCATAGCCAGACAATCTGGCATATGGTATGATTAATGTTACTATAGTCCTTGTAACTACCAAGCGTTACTCTCCTGGAGGCAATCACATGCCAAAGCAGTAAGTGTTTAACACTGTTGAAAGGGAAGATATTGACGTCCCTGATTTAATCAAACATTGATTTCTTCATCAAATGCTTCAACTGCGCTAGCCTTTCCAGCTTAACTTTGCTGTGGCACTTTTTGCTTCTCAAAACAGAGATGATCTTTTTTGTAATGCAATGCCTACTGTTTGGCAGTGTATGAAGCATGGGCCTCTGCACCTGCTTAAACAAAGGATTTTCAGAGTGGAAAAATAACATTCACACCCTCATGTCTGGGTCACTGACTGGCACCAGGAACAAAACTGGTTCTGTTCTCTATGCTAAGTGTAGTAAAAATTGAGCTGCAATATGCTCCTGTTTTAGTACATACTTTGAAGGTGTGATAAGTCCCACAGAAGTTTCCTGTGCTCAGTCATGACAGAAATCCACTTAACATCTCCCTTTGCCTCTCTCTCTCTCTCTCTCTCTCTCTCTCTCTCTCAGAGTAAAGGACTATTCTGACTTAGACCGAGGTTAAAAACACCACATTTTCAAACATTTTTTGATGCATTCTTCAGAGTTTTTAGCAATTATTACAAGTCTTTTTAAGCTTTTTCAAGAAATAAGGAAAAATACTACAGCAAGTAGTTCATCTCCAGTGAATTATGCCAAAATGAAAGCTTAAAAATTCCACTTACATTTCACTTCCTTCAAAATTGGTAGTTTGACAGATTTTGATTTGACTTTCTCTTTCCTCCTTTAGATGTACATCCTTAGAGATGTTTATAGACACATAACTGCAGGAGGGTGTACTAGGCTCCCAAACAACCACTGAGACAAATTTGGCCAGTTCGTCTCAAAGAAGAATATCCTATTGTTCTAGAAAAGGATGGGAAGAATTTCTAGATTATTTTCAATGTAGAGCAGACAATGAATTTGGGAAAGGGAGAAAAAGTATTTCAAAGCTCAATGCAACAGTGCACTGGATCCGTCTTAAACATATAAGCTGACAAGAGGCTTGACTGACCAGCCACAGAAGGACTGGCAGCATCTCTCTGCTTTCAGCAGATGGAGGAAAAAAGTAACACTACTTATATGCAATTTTTATGTCTGAGTTTCCGGTTCTTCAGAGAGAGATGTCTACTGCCATGATGATCTTACACAATTATCACTGCCATGGTAAACTTACATAAGCTTCATAGGTACAGATGAACTTAAAATCAATTAGGGTATCTGTGAGACTGATTCAAACAAAAAAGAAAGTGAAAAACAAACAAAAAATGATAAAGACTGAAGAATTGTCCTGGGAGAAAAGGTTAACAAAATTAAAATGGCTACCTTGCCTAATGATTAGCTAGAGAGATCGTAATACTTGTACAAATATTTGAAAAATATTACATGCAGAGGAATACCAGAGATTTAGAGGAACAGAAGGAATAAACAGAATTTATCAGATAAATATGAAGAACATATTTGAGCAGGGTATTACCTTTTTTCATTAAAGCTTATTCATTTTATGTGGTTTTGCCAGTATCATGCACAGAGTTACTAGAGAGCAGATAAACGTGGTTACAAATCTCTAGGGTGAAACATATGCAATCTATAAGTGGATAGAAAATTTGAGAAATAAATCAGTTGTGTTGGGGGTGGAGAATGGGGGGAGCAGAGAGACCTTGCATCATGGTCTCTGCAATCTGACCTCCTACTGAAGCAGGTTTTTGCCAGAGTTATGTGAACAGCTGGTGATCCTGCTTTATCACAGTTCCACAAACAGCAGTTGAAAATGTGTTTTGGGTTAAACTGAAAACTTCATTTTGTTGCAATTTTTTATTCTTTAAACTTTTATTTCAAATTTAGTTAACACGGATGAATTGTAAAATGCTTTGGTTTTCAACTGAGATGGCACCATTTTGTTTTGAAAAGATTGAAATGAAGCATGGAAGGTTTTTTTAAGCTTCCTTCCCTTGCTGACATAGTTTGGCAAAAGCAGCATGCATTTAATGTTTCCATGAACTTAAATCTGCATTTTTCTGTAAAAACAGTTTTAGCCAAAAATATTAGGGCTTATGAAAAGAAAAACAATACAGATTTTTGGTCCATTGGAGAACACGCTTTTTCTCACTGACAGCTTACAATGAGCTTCCTCTCTATCAGTAACTGGTAGTAATCTGGCTGGTCTTACTGTACAGACCTTGCTGCTTACCTGCAATTCTGGCCTGCATAGCCCGCATAGCCCACAGGCTTTTTATACACGCTGCCCTTCCTTTGTCAGCAAAAAGTATCAGGAAGTGGTGGCTGTTTCACCACAAGGCAAAGTAGACTCTCTTGTGTACTGCAGAAAATGACTCCATTTTGGCAAAATAGAAAGAAAGGAATGACCTAATGGGCTTTTCTGTCTTTATTTTCTGTCGTTTACTTCCTACCTGAAGATGAAAGTAAATTGTACTGGAAACAGCTATGATCAAAGAATCTAATAGCAAAGGCGTCTCCAAAGGAAGCAATATTTCCTAAGATGCAGCATACATGGTGACCCCTCCAGTAAAACCAAGTCAAATGAATAAATCCAAATCAATAAGGAAAGATCAAAAGTACGTTGAACTACACCTTAGAAATTGCTATTTCTGCATAAATGTCAAGTCATTTTTAAACAAAAACCATCAGGTTGCTTAATTAAGATTTTCCAAGTTTTATATGTTACAATGCCTTCAATCCCTTAAACTCCAAAACAGTTTACCTCTTAAGGTTTTCTTTTTCAGTGCACAATTTAGGACTTTTGAAGTAACACTGAATTAAAGGAGAAGTACTACAAAGATTTCAGTAAATTTAATTAGCATAGCTGATGATCATCCATCTTTAAAGAACATGCACACATCTCAATGCACTGCATGCATCTTGGTAATAGAAACAAGAAAGTAACTTACTCGAGAAAGTGACTTATACATGACAGGTGGAGAACAAACTGTTGTTTATGGCTGAATACATCATATGAACCGAGACCAATGCTAAAACCCATATTAGCGCAATTTAACAGGATATTTGTTCATACCAGACATAGTGAATATGCAAGATGTTAGCTCTTCAGTGATATGCATTTTATCAGTAGAAGTAATACTTTCTTACAGAAATTATTAAATTATTATTTAATACACTTAGAAAACTTAAATGGCACACTGCAGAACTGGATCTCCAAACAAAAACTTAGTGACTGAGCAGCTATTATTTAAGTGTTTTCACATGCAATAGCCAAGAAGAAAATGGTTAAAATTACTTTTTTGACAGATTTCAAAATGTTAAAAACCTGAAAATATAATGAGGTAGAATAAATGGATCAGTCCTCTTCTCCGTTACTCTTAATTGCTTTCATATAGTCCATCGTTTTTATTGTCTTCATTTAACAATGTTATAATGTTTCAATTGGGGTGGAGAATCTGACTATTGCAAAGTGAGAATAAAAATAAAAATCACATGGAAGCTCAAGTTTCAATGAGAAATTAAATGCATTTGGAAAGACTAAGCATCTTTCTTCACCTGTAATACCTTGCCCCTAGTGAAAAGGCAAACATACGTTAGCGGTCATCCAGAACAGGACTCAATTGACAGATATGTTCCTTTTCTGCGTGCACCACAGTAGTAGCAATTAGCAGGAGGAAAGTATGTAGGATTGATGAAAATTTCATGTTAATTAAAGAATTCTGGGAGGAATGTATCCCAAAACCAAAGAAATTTTACACCAAATCTGTTGTGGCAATTCGATATAGATCTATTGTAGTTAGAGATACAATACTAATTGATACCAGTTGAATAGCTGCCTTACGAAGTTAAAGAAAATATCGCTAACAATCATAACTATAAAATCTCTGAATTAAAATTTAAACTTTATAGCGGTAGATGTGCGAGGGTAAATTTCAAGTGTGGAGCAATTACCCAAGAAGTGAGACCTAGAGGGAAGATCTGCAGTAAGCTGTGTCAGTGTTAAGGACTGAAAGGAATGAAGCAGAGAACAAATGTACGTACCTCAGTTCCACATATCCCCAGACGAAAATTAGCACTAGTAGGGTGGATACTTTTGTCCTTTAGATTGTCACTACAACAGCAATGCAATGTCTTTATTTCTATGTGGAAATGTTCAGTAAAGTGGACAAGGAAGACAGGATGCATGAATTGCCACACACATGAGAATATCTGTTTGATAAAGTCATCTGACCCTCCAGAAAAAGTAAATAATTAAAAAAACCCAAACAAAATCAGACCTAAAAAAACCCCTGAAAATCATACAGGGATATTTATCTGAGAAAATAACTTCTACTGAACAGGTCATTCTAAGTGAGGTAGATGGTGGGCAAAGAAGGGTGAAAATGAGAATAAAATGCATCAGGAGTGGAAAACATCTCCTATACCTTTCTATCTATTCTACCAAATTTCAGTTTTCTGTCAAAGGTAGTTCGAAGTCTGCAGAACCCAAACAAGTCAGAGTATTTCATAAGTTTGCATGAGTGTGCATGCAGCACAGTTGTTTTCAGAGGTCTGAGGACACTGAGGATACTTGCCCATGGAAGAAGAAGTAATATCACTCAGCTATTCATGTGAGTTAAAAAGAAAAGGCAATGATAACACTTTTAGGTATAATGTATAATTATAACATTTTAGGTTTATAGAAAGGAATTTTGGATTGCACCTTTCATAACATTCAGCAGTCAGATGACAGAAGTGATCTTTTTCTACACATAAGATCTACTCATAATGAAACACACATCAGATACACAACAAGAAAAATATTTGTGCCAACAGCTTTTTCTTAGTGTAAAAATGGATCATGGAAGAAATCAGAGCTGGTGAGGAAGTAACAGACTAAGATTGCAGAGCCAGTCCAGTATTCAAGGTCGGCTGGACGGGGGTCTGAGCAACCCGGGCTGGTTGAAGATGTCTTATTGTAGGAGGGCTTGGACTAGATGACCTTGAAAGGTCTCTTCCAACCCATTCTATGATTCCATGATTCGGAGAAACAAGAGGCTGCAGAAAACCACTTGCCTGTGCTCTGTCTCCCAGTTAAGCTCAGCCAGGATTGACTGTCACTTCAGTGTATTTCCACACAGTTGTGTCATTCTGTTTAATTAATAATTTCAGACCTCGTGTGATTACTATTTCAAAGACTACCTTCTCTTCACTATCTTGAAAAAATATGTGAAAAGACATATAGAATATTTACTATATATATATACTGAAAAACCCAGAGAGTACCTGTTGAATTTTGCAGAGGTTTTTAACAATTGCTGTAAGTTGGTGAATTTGATTACCAGACAGAGGGCAGGGTAGAATAATTGCTAAGTTTACCAAAAAAAAAAATTAGAGGCTGAGTACCAAGAGACTAAAGAGTTCTGAATTATAGTTGGCCACCTAAAGTGGAAAGCTAGTATCTCCAGACATTTTGAACTAGATGTTAGGCTGCACATGAATTTGGTTATCTCCATTTGAGAGACTGAAAAGGCAGGAAATTGTTTTTTCTTCCATCCAAGTCTTCACCTGTTTGACCAGCTGCAGAGTAACTTACAGCAGACTTAGATCTCAGTGACTAGCATTTCAGCAGAATACTAAAAAGTGTCATTCTGAATAGTCCTGAGAAGACAATAGATTTTGCAGTTTTGAAATGGTAAAAGAAAATTAAGCAAGACTCTACAATGACCACGTGTCTACCTGGGGAGGAGGCTGTGAGGACTGTGGGATTGATACAGCAATGCTACTGAGTAACTCACTCTCTGGTGTGGACAACTTGCTAACTGCCCCACATCAGCAGGCAGCCTTCTGTGAATGTGGTTCTTTCTTGGGATATAGGTCTTTTTTTTTGTTAAGGAGGGAAAAAAAAAAATAAATAAAATTTCAGAAAGGTTCATATGACCTACAGCCACTCCTAACTACTGAAAGTATTTTCTTTGGATGAGTATAAGAAACCATTCATTTGAATATATCCAAACTATTATAAACACACCTGTTGCTCTAGTAAATGGCTGAAAAGTAGTTAATCTCTTCTGAGGCCTCATATAATTGTACAGTAAGCAGAAACCACCACAAAAGTTCAGAGCTATGTAAAATTTGCCGCCTTTTCGTAATTAGGATTAACACAGGGCAAAGCATTGATATTTTTAGTTGACATATATAGTTTTGATATATATATAGTTTTGATATATATATCAAAATATACGACTATATTCTTAGCCTTTCTCAGTTGCAATGAAATGTAACTTAGCTTAAAATCTTTTCCACTGAAATTTAACTGAGACTACACTGCTTCCCAATTAGAAAGTTAAGAATGAGCATACAATCCCAGTCACTTAGCTGACAGGCAATACCCCACAATGTTTGGACGATATTACCACATTTTTAGCTTTGCTTGGTCTTTTTCTTTTACCTCTAGAATTATATAACTTTTGAAACAACATAGGAATTTTGCAATGAAAAATCTAAATATTTTATTTTGAAAGAAAACACTTCAAACTCTTATCTTTTCTTGTTTTCAATGAGTTCAACACAAATTTCATAGAAAACTTTACGAAGTTCTCTAATTTTCATGTCTATATCACATTTTAAATTACATTTAAAAACCAGGTTGCTATTTGAGTCAATCACAGAGTTTGGGATCTCTTACTTAAGAGATAGGACTGGATGTCTATTGTTTATAGTCAGTCCGATGTCCCACCCTCACAGGCATATGTGCTTTGAGCAGACTCTGGAGAAAACTTCAGTCCTACCCCTTTTTTTATTCCCATGTCCCTCCCTTACGCACAATTTTTGGATTTTATGCATTCACACTCTCCAATCATTTCTTATTTGTCTTCCAATTCTTTAAAATGACATCTGTGATGGTTTCTGCCAGCTTATCTCTTCATCTCACTCTTGTATGCTTTTAGTCTGAGGGAGGATATGCCTCCCTCAACTTCACCGTCACTTTTTCCAACAGATGCATCTAATGATACATCCTAAATTTACTCCTGCCTTCATCAGAGGATTCTACAAAGACGGCCTCAGGCCCCACTGGTATTTCCATAAGGACTGAATATGCCCTGTGACTCATCAGGCTGAGAGGTAGTGTTCACCTGTTTCTCTTCAAAATTTTGGGAATAAATATGACACATCTCTGAAGAACCACCTGCTTCATTTCCTTTCCGGATTTCCTGAAAGGCTGTTATTGTGACATGTCTTCCATGGAGGACATTTCTCCATGAACTTTATTATACAGAAATCAAATGTATTTAAGCTACAAATCTTATTAAAAAAATCAAGATCATATGTACTATCCTTTTTTTAAAAAAATGCCTGTAATATTTAATAAAATCACATAAGTAGTTGTAATACTTTCCATAGAATGGCTCCTCTCTGCAATCATTTGTGCTGGTTCTCTCTTTCCAGTGTCACCTGCCAAATTCATTTATATATGCATTAATTAGTTTCCAAGTCAACCAAATTTCACTACTAATATTCACTCCTTTTTACCAACACAGTATCACAATGCTATTTTCCTCATATTCTTTAGAAATGCAGTGTTAATGCCCATTGTTGTTTACCAAATATTCTTTATTATTTATTTCTTTTAACTTCTAAAGCCTCGGCATGCTCTCCTTTTAACTTTTAATGCCATAGCATGCTTTCTTTTACTGATAAAGAAATTTTTTCTGCTGTCAATTTCAGAATCTTCTTTTATGTACTTTGTCACCTTTGGACTTTTTTTGAACTTGGTTAGGTTCAGTTTGCCTTTTTGGTCACAGAATACTCCAGCTGATGATCTTGTTTTTTCTGATTTCACTTCAATGTTCTCTATGCCCTATGTCAAGGCAAGTATTCTCTCTAGATGTCTGTAAATCATTACTATTTAACTGTTTTTCTGATATTGGTACCTAGAAGTCAATCAGAATTTGCATCATTTATGCCTGACAGTATTAAACAAACAAGAGCTTCATATACGCAACATCTTCTGTAGTTAGTATCTACATTAATTGCAACACAAGTTCTTTTGTGTTCATGTTAATTATATCATACATAAGTCACTTTGTATTAAACAGATCTGCATATATATGCCTATTTTGTGTATCTATTTGTGTGTCAATTTCATGATATATTTGCATTTCATTGTTAATACTATGTATTCTATGATAATACAAATACAATTTCCATACGGTATCTGCAATTTCCCAGCCCAAGCTGTTTGACTAACTTCATCTTAAACATTTTTCAGCTGATACAGAACACTTCTTCACCAAAATAGCTAGAAATTCTGAGCCGCTGGCTAGTGTGCAGAGATAAATATTGAGTGCTGACATCCTCTATGAAAAGCTGCCTTGGAAACATGTGAAAGACATGAAGTTTCAATTCTATGGCTAATACACAGCTATAGTGGGTGTCAATGCTAATCTCAGTCCCAAATTTGCAAATAGTTTTACAGTAAAACTTTTTTGCACATGTACTATTTTCTAGCCACATTCAGAAATTCATTAAATACTCCATGAATTGTTTTAAGCCTTTCAGAAAAAGAATATTCCATGAAGAAAAGTTATACCACAGATATGCAGTACCTATCTGACAAAGGCTAGACATCCAGAACTGGTTTCTTCCCTCAGATCTTTACAAACTTCTTGCTAGTTCTCATATGACCAAGTATGTACTAGGATCACAGGTCAAAATGGCTGTATGATATGGGAAGGCTGGCAACGCAAAAGAATTGTTTGGTTGTGTCAATGTAAAGGAAAAAGCACAGGTTCTTCTGTCTACAAATAGAGAGAAGCCACAATTAATGTCTCAGATTTACAGAATTTTGAAGTGTTCCAGAAATTGCTAATAAATTCCAATGGACTCAATCAGGAGAGAATTCTTCATGCAATTAGAAAAGTCGATGAGTTAGTATCAAAGCCTTAAAGTCTCAAAACAATTCAAAATTGTTTAGGTTCCTAATATGTTTACATGGCAAAACATACTTTTTAACCTTATCAGGAAAATGCACACGGGCTCATGCGCATCAAGTCTTGGATTAATCACAAAAACTATTTGCTAATGTCCCAAGGCAGTATCTAGGAACTACAATGGGCAGATTAACATTTATATATTCTATATATCAATGTTAAATATTCATGTTTTGATACCTTACAGTGTATTAGCAAGTTTCTGTGCCACTGTATTAGCTTAGCACAATGCTGTGTGAGATGAGACCCTTCCCATCAATACTTTCATTTTAATGCTACACTAGACATATACAGGAGTAAGCTGCTTATACAGTATGAAGTCATATCAAGCTAATATTTTGATAGTACGTTAGTCGAACATTATGCAAATATGATTCACTGTGTTGAAAACAAATGGTAACAGAGTAAATGGTTCACTTGAACAGAATGACCCACTGTACTAAAGTTAGTGTAGGGGTTGCTCCTGGAAGGGTTGTTGGAAGAAGTCTGGAGGAGGTGTGGCTTTATTATTTTGAAACAGGAGACAGATTTTTTGCCTTTACAGTTTCCACTACCCAAGGAGTACACACTGGCTATACATTTGTTCTAGGTAAACTACTTCAGCAGGCCCAGTCCATTTTTGCTGTCACAATTTCACGTCCCAGGAACATCTGCCAATTTTCAACAACATGCAGGCTTTGCTAGGTTTCTAGGCTAGGATAAATACTGAGAGTTGGTGAAGAATCACTTAGTATACCACAAATTGTTCTCTGCCAAGACATTGATATTGATAAGGTGATTTTGGACATAGTACCAGATCATGTGTAATCATTTCAATTCCACTGAAAGAACAGAGTGAATCTAGGGAGTAATAAACATAGCTTGCAAAATATTGCAACACTTTATGAAAATATATACATATAAGAACTATTACGTGAGCTAATTGAGTAATTAATGTTCTTTCTTTTTCCTGTTACTCTGACAGTTTGCATACTGCGCTGTTAAATTATTAAATATACATTCTCCTTTTCACAAGTCATTTTTTAGAAAAGCAGACATTTAGGCTTCTTCAAAAATACTTCTCTTTCCTCTCCCCCCATATTTAAGGTACCTAAAAATGCAGCTAAATGCTTGACTTATAACCAGAAGTACTGATCTTTACCCAACCACCTCTACTAATGCTGCACACGTAAAATGAGTATAAATAGATAAAAAGACTCCTACACTCTTCCTACAGCGATACCATTGCAGCAGTCCCACAGCAGACATGCTTTTACTGCAACTGCGGAGGAAGTAGAAGGATATGCTTCACAGGAAACAGAGCCAGAAAACACCTATTTGGTCACACTAGATTTTCCATGACAATGCCACCAGCCGGTCCCAACAACTTTATCTTTTTTCCTTAAAATTTCTGGTTCCCCGTCCTCCCCTCTGTCACCCCTCTTTGTTGCTCGGTTGCCTTGCTTGAATACTTGGGAGTCCAAACTTGCACTGCTTGCTCTTCCTTGCTTGGTCTTAAGAAATTTTCTTCTTTTATGTGTACTATTACCTTGAAGACATTTTATAAGCTATCATCGTGTCATCCCTCATCCCCCTACTCCCCTAACTGTGAGACTTCCTTTTCTAGGCTATAAAGTTTTATGTTCTTTCATCTTATGGCATTTTTCAAGAACTATAAAATCTTTGTTGTCCTTCTGTGTATTTTTCATGTTGATCATATAAACATAGGGAAGAGTGTGGATTTTTGCCTAGTGTTTATTCCAGTGAACACTTAGGTGGGAGGCATACAGAAAATAGCACAGACAATCTGCACCCCTACTTCAATAGTACAGGGAACCAAGCCAACTGTTCCTCGAGTGCTGTGTGGTACAACAATTCTCCAGAGAAAAAGTGTGTTCTTGAAACAACTTGCTGAAGCACATAGACTGATAGAGTTACATTAAAAAAAAATCTACTGGAGAAGCAGCTTTTAGTAGTTATTTTAGCTGGTCTTATAGTCACTTATACACTTTACAGTTATAGCTTATTCCATTAAGCAAATGTATTTAAAGTATATTTACAAAGGGTTTTTTTTGGATGGCACATATGCCCACACAAGAATTTCTTTAAGCACTACACCCATTGGTAGCTGTAGTTTTTCATAACTGTGTCATCAAAATGTTAGACTTTCAAAACTACAGGATAAACTTTGTCTGAGCTTATACTTATGTTCCTTTGCAATTTTAAGAAACTTGTTCTAGAGATACTGCCTTTCACACTACTGGGACATTTCAGCAAGTATAAGCTTTCTTTTTCCACCACTTTTGCTTCAAATAACTTCACATGCTTCCACCTCCATTAATTGATTCCTGCTCCTACGTTACTTTCTAAGACATCTGGGCAAAACTTTTTCAGAGCTTCAGCCAGAAAGGCAGAAGAAAGAAACATGATGAAATCCTGTGTATTTGTAATTGTATGCATCAAAAAGGAAGGGTGGGTGAAAATTTTCCCCTGATACCATGACACAACATAAGACTTTTTTAGAATAACATTCAGCTTGGCTTCCAATCCAAGAGGGAGTTCATCTGTTTCCTTCCAATGACTTTGGTTGTAATTTCCACAAGTTGAACAGCAACAGCATGGCTACCAGAAAGAATCTGAAGAGCTGGTACTGGGGTGTCTCATTACTTTTGTGGAATTTCACTGCCTTCAATTTTATTCTGTGGACTGAGCTGAGTGATTAAAAGAAGAATTACCACAGCAGATACTATTATCTTTCATTATCTTATTATTATGAAAGTACTATTTTATAAATTATTTCCTCATGTTTGTTAATAAAAACTCCTATTAATAGTTGTGAGAATAGCACTGACCTTTCTTATTCTTATTTGTTAAAAGTGTACTTTGAACAATGCCTCCATGTGATAATAATTGTATGTAATAAATGCATGTAACTCATACAACTAGTACCAGAAATCTCAAGTTCAACCCTCTTTTCTCCTGCCTAATAGGCTTTGTCACATTGCCCAACTTATTGATTTGTGCATAAGGTTTAGAGTTATTCCTTCTTTTAACACCAAATACTTTCCTAGGTTTGAGCTGCCCTGTCATCCTGCACCTGAGGCCAGAGCACAGCTCTGGATGGTAAAGTGGTGCTGCCAAACAAGATGACATATCTCCAGACTCAGCTTCAGGATGCAGAAAACCAATTTATTCCTGCCGGCATTGTCCTGAACCCCTTGTAATTATCTTCTAAAGACAGCTTGGCAGTGTTAGCGTATTTTTGAATTGCTAAAAACAGGCTCAGTCTGTCTAAACATACACCATTCACCAACTCTTGTCAAAGCATTTCTGCTTTTTCTACATGACGATCCAGCAGACCATGGAAACCTGCTCCACAGACTATTTATTTTGGTCCAAAGCTAGGCCCTTAAGCTATGATCAAGCCCCTCCAAGCAGCAGTTGCAATAAATACTGTCTTAATGTCTCATACAGTAACAGGGCTTCTCTTTCAGGGGGAATTTGTGAGCTGTGTCAGCAAGTGCAACTCAGTAAGGAGGCATATCACTGGCTATAAAATACCCTGGGCTAGATCTCTGATTGCAGCTCAGGAGCTCCGAGGTACCTGCTGAGAGATGGCAGATGAAAGCCCTCTGCCTTCATCTGCATGCTGCCCAAATCCCACTGCAAGGTGCAGCATCCTCAAGGAGCTGGTGTTCGAAGCAGCATAAACCAGAAGTAGATAGAGATACTTATTTTACTTTATCTCCTTAGTGAAGCAAAACAAAGAGGCACTGAGGGGAGCAAAAATTGAGCTCACCCACAAAGATAAAACAAAAGCAGCCAAAGGTACAGAAGTTGCAAATAAAGCACAACTGTTTTAGTGCCGATCAGCGGGGTCTGATGTCGCTCACCAGGGAGTGGGATGATGATGGTGGTGTATGATGTTGTGCACGCTGTCTGTAGGGTAACACACCAGCCATTGCCCAAGGACCGAATTCAGTCATGCTGTGCCTTCTACTTCCTTCCTCGTTATGTGCGAGTGATGCACGATGCACTGCCAGTCTCACTGGCACCAGGTAGCTGCCAACACAACTGTGGAAGGAAGCTAACACTTGTGCACATTCACTTAGGTCCCCCGTCTCCCCTACTATGTCATATCAGGAGCAGCATCCTTCAGCCACACCTGCTCTTGGTGACCTGGACCTTTGGCTCAGGATGGGAAGGGAGAAGCTTCTTGTCCTGTGCATGGACATGCATAGGACGTAGCGTGATCCTGCACCATCACCAGAGCAAGTTTCCCAGTTGTTCCTGCCTTTCCTGGGCAACAATGAAAGGTAAGATGCTAAGACAAAGGCCTGTGAGTTGTTTGAAGAAACACAAACACAGTGGCATGCTGGCACACACTTAAGCTCACACCACTGATTGACAGGCAAGTTAAGTATGCCTACAAAGGACTATATGAAATGTTTCTCTCATCTGACACTGTTTTCTTACAAATAGCTTTTTGACAGAGCAATAGAAATTAAGAGATAGATCTCAGAAATCAGTATAAGTAAATATATCAAGCAGCCAAATTAACTTCTTTCCATTTGAATAGTATCCTGGTTTGGCTGAAGCAGGACCATTTCTCCTTTCAGTAGAATCTTTTTCTTCCTTCAGTTAAGTTTTTTAGTAACTCCACTTCTGAAAGCAGACTACAGGTTTTTCAGGCAGTGCCTGCTTTCAGAGTTGATGGCAGTTCATGTCTGTAGTTGTTGCTGGGGCAGGACCAGGATTGTTATGCAGAAAGGCCCACGGGTGTGTGCTTGTCCCCTGCGGGCTCTCTTGAGCTCTGCATGGGGGGAACGCAGAAAAGGGTCACACCCCCGGGAAGCTGCAGGGGGGACAGGTGACTAAGGATTGACCAATGCAGTATTCCATCCCACTCATGTGGATACTCAGTATAAAGCTTACGGATCACAGGGGTCAGCCCTCGTTCCTTCAGGGCCGGAATCCTGGTGGGACTCTGTTGGCTTTCCTGCCTCCGACCCTGATCTGTACATCCCTGAATCCAGTTCCTGTCTACTGTGGAGTCCAGTCCGGGACATACGGTTGCCTACCCTACTGTATGAGCACTGCCAGTCACTGTGGCCACAAATGGCAAAAACCTTCTTAGTGTATATACACTGTTGAACCTATTGCTTTGTGGAAAAGATTGGACTCCAGGGGCTAAATTCGGTTACCTGGAACAGGTACCCCAGTGCCATTTCAGAGGTTATATTCAGTCACATCTGAAAAGTGGGTACATTTGATATAGGACTTCTAGGAGACCTGCACTACCCTGAAGTGATGTCACCGTTTAAGGCTGGGCCTGCGCTTAAAGCGGGTGGCAGATGCTCTCTGTTAACCCTGTCCTTTCCCAGAAGGGGAAGGAGAGGAGAAAAGGGAGAGAGACTTATGGGTTGCAAACTTAAAACAAACTTTAATAAAACAATAACAGTGAAAAGAGTGTAAGTAGTATTAAAACTAATACTACTAATAATACAAATAGAAATATACAAAACTGATACTGCTCTGCCTGATGATGACCGCAGGACCACGTACCGCCCCGCGGCAGCTCGCAGTGCTCACAGGGCAGGGCGGGCACCTGGGTGTCACAGAACGCGGCTCTACAGCAGGCGGGAAACCGGATTGAGGGGTGCACGGTCAGGGTCAGAGGGAGGAGAGCAAGCAGAGCCCCACCGC
>NW_009595924.1:23710-24681 GCF_000690535.1 Cariama cristata
GAGAGGGCTGACCCCCATGATCCTCGAGCTTTATACCAAGTATTCCCATGGGTGGGATGGAATACTGCCTTGGTCAGGCCTGGGTCACCTGTGCCCTCTGCAGCTTCTGGGGGTGCGACCCCTCCTCTGCCTTCCCCCAGGAGGAGCCCAGTGGAGCCCAAGAGAGCCTGCAGGGAACAAGCACCCACCCGTGGGCCTTTCTGCATAACAGTCCCGCTCCTGCCCCAGCAACACCTACAGACATGAACCGCCATCAACTGTGACAGCAGGCACTGCCTGAGACCTGTAGTCAGCTCCAGACAGGGCAGTTACTAAGGAAAGTTAAGGAAAAAAAATAAATCTACTGAAAGCAGAAGTAGTTCTCTTTCAGTCAAACCAGGACAAGCGGCTGCTGGAGGACAGAGAGGATAATTTTGGGCTTCTCAAATGACTATAGACTCCTATGTTTAGGCAGCTGGATCCCATCTTAGGATAGTTAGTCAGGTAGGTGCAGAGGTAATTATATTATTAGGAACAAAAGCAAAGCCTTGCAATTCAGTATGCTATTCCTCTCATTAAAAGTTCACACAGATATATATCTGTGTAAATGTTTCTGTATACACATATGCATATATATATACATATGCTGTAACTATCTGAAAATGCCCACAGAAGATTCTGCCATAGTAATTCGAGCAGAATGGATTTATTGGTCATTGATTCTTACCATTTACCAAGTGATCATATTTGTTCAAGGGAAAATATGAGCAGACATCCAACTTTAGACCCTTAGGAAAATACTTCCAGGTTTCAAATGGAACCATGGTGGTGGACTCACCATACCTGGAGGTGTTCCAAAAACATTTAGATGCGGCGCTTCAAGACATGGTTTAGTGGGTTTAGCTGGCATGGTGGCATCGGGTGTACGGTTGGACTTGATGATCTTTGATTCTATGATTCTATGATTTCCAGCAGATATCTGGTAAGTTGAA
>NW_009595925.1:0-5901 GCF_000690535.1 Cariama cristata
ATAGATTTTACATATATTATCACTTTATTATCAAATATATTGTCCTGTCCCTGTATTGAACCTTATGGCTCTTTAAACTGTTTTACTTGGAAATGTAATAAAAAATAGATATAAAAAGCAGCCAGTTCACATGAAGGAAAAGGAAGTTACCATAAAATAAACCTCCCTCTACCAGTTCTACATATTATACACCTACTGTTAGCGACAGGAGAATATAAGGAAAGGAGGAGAAAGGGGATCAATTTTACCCGCTTTTTTGTTTTGTGCCTGCTTTCTATAAGTTTGAACTACTAACTGCAAAGCTTTTGAAACAATAAATGTCTTACCCTTCTCTCTCATCATCTGTATTATAGTAAACCTAGAAGGGTGGAAAAGAAACAATTATTCCCAAAACTCATACACTTGCTTAACAGAATAACTTCAGAAGGGAGAAAAGACAACAAGCATTTTGCAGTTCTTCATCTGTTAAAAATCCTTCTCCTTCTATGAAACCCAAACATCTCTAGTTCCAATTGTGATCTGGAAAAAGCACGGCTTAGAAAAACTGCTGTCGAATATCATCTAGTGGAAATCTATCAAAGCATTTTGACAGACATTGCCCTCTCCCTCGATTTATATCATTTTCACAATTATTTTACAATCCTCTACATCAGATCACGACTCACCTAAATTACCCCTAATACGATTTAAGCCACAACACTCACCAGCTTTTGTATGTATTTAATACTGTCTGAAAGTCTAATTAAACCATAAAGACCAACATTAAACTACAGGTCTAATGGAAATACAATTACTAATGGTACAGCTGAACTTTTTTGCACAGGCTGTGGGCAGAAGCTCAAGTCCAGACCGTCGTTTTCTGTAAATCAGTATAGCTCGCAGTCACTGGGACCAAATTTACAACAGTAGCAAACGCAGCAAACAGTAGCAGGGGAGGTACAGTATCACAGTCTGTTGTCAAAGGCTTTACAGAACAGTCAGCCAAATTCCTCACAACGTGCCTGCACAGCAGGTCCGCACAAACAACTGTACAGCATTCCAGCTGCTGAGTTACCGTGCAAGCGCGGGGCGAAGGGAGGGCACCGGAGCCCTGCATTCTGCTGGGGCAGAGCAATCTCCAGCAGATTTCCAGCACTTGTGCTGGCAAGGCTCAGAGCACACTCAGCTCTCACTGGGAGCCTTCACTTTTGAACCTGTACAATGAAAATAGCTCAGAGGTGTGTGTGTGTGCAAAGCTGAGGTCTGTAACTCATTCTATGACCAGGACCTGAAAGTGGCTATGCTTTCACAATAAAACATTCATAAATATAAATTATTGTCATAATAAATCATTCTTATGTTAAGTAATACACAAATCAATTGAAAAGTTAAGGATAGCAAGAATGCCAATACCGCAACCTATACAGCAGTAAAAGACAGGGCTGAACATTGCCTAAGAGTTAGCAAACCATGCTATCTTCCAGCTAGTTTAGAAAATTATTTACAGAATTACATGTACTAAGGAATGCTTCCACTTTCTCCTGTTTTGAGACAAATCCACGTTCTGATTTGAAAGCCATGAGGACAGAAGGTACCCAGAACTGGTATGTGAGTGGGCGTCTTTCCAATTTTGGAGAATAAGTCAGTGACAGCTGTGATTGCAATGTCTGCGCTCTTTGTGCTTTGCTCTGCCACAGTTCTTACTGCATTAAAATAAATGACAATTCCAACACTCAGTGTCATTTAATCTTATTTTAATATTTTGCAGCAAGATGCATATAAAATTTCCTCATCTACTATTTATCTTTATAAACACATGCATAAAGGTCTCATTCTACTCCCTGAAATGTTAATAAGTGACAGATTCATATTCAAAAAATTGTCAGAGCTCACTCTCCAATTCAGGTTTGTAATTTCCCAGCAAGCAATAAAGCAGGTCTTAAAAGAGTCAAGTCAGCAAAGACTTCCTCACATTTACCGGTGGTAATGACTGCCAATACTGAATATCAACATTAGCGTGACAGATTTTTACTTTGTAGAGTGAAAATATTTTCTTCCAAGGAATTCCCAGATTTCTAGGTGATGCTGACATAAAATGGGCAGTGGTGTTTAGAAAGCCTACTCTTGACCTCCTTACACAAGTAAGAGCTTGGTCTTTGTTTTCAGCTGCCACAGGGAGGGGGATCTCTGCTACCACAAGGTGGCACTTCATTTCATCAAGCCAAAGAGCTCATTCAAAACCAGACTTTCTTTCAGTCACAAATCAACCTTCTATTTCAAAATTCTTGACTATTTGTTCCATTCTTTCTTCCTAGCAAAAGAATTGCAAAACCATAACAAACACAAACTAGTCAGTTGTTAATGAAGTATAAACTCCTTTTTCGCACGCAGAACTCGTAAAGACACTTGTCTTTTATAAGGTCATTTTTAAGTGACCCACTGAGAACTGCATTTACCTAACCGAACGCTGAAGGAAGTGGCCCCTAGGAACAGTGATTTATTTTCCTAAAACCTCCCTCAGAGCACAGGCAGCCAGATGGCAGGTGGGCACCAGCTCGTCTCATTATCATTTCCTACCTGTCCAGTTCTTTGTAGGTTTCCAAAGTGAACATCCGGTATGAAGAGAACTGGCTGGGAATCCAGGTCAGCCATTGTTTTGAAGAAGGTGATATCGCTCTTTTTTTGTAGAGGGAGTGCACTCAACTTCCCTTCAGCTGCTAGGAGGATCATAAAGCAACACAGATCTGAGAAGAGGCGTGTTAAGCATGACTTAGCCCCAAACCAGAAATGCCCATCTTACTCACAGTTATTACATGAGGCTTGGGATGTTTGGCCTTTGCCTTTTTTCCTGTTCTGCTTCCTCTCTTCATCTCGGATTTTCCTTTCCGCTCCCTGATTCAAAAAAGACAACCCACAGATATTATCCAAAGAAGAACCACTGTGAGGATCATACCCTGCAATGCCTAGAACTGCAGCGATGGACACATCAGAAATGCTGAAATGGAGACTGGTTATCCCATTACAGATAAATCTATCCAGATTGTTGGGGACGTACCAGCTTTGGATCAATCACCTGTGCCTGAAACTCAGGTCGACACATCCAGCTGCCCCCAGGGCTGGAGACAGCAAGAAGAACATATCCACGTGCTGGCTTGGAGGAGATAGGATGGACAGCTCATGCAGCACGCAGTCTGTAGCAGGGCTCTTGCCACCACAACTTGTGCAAAGGGCATCCTGGGCCCAGCACCTCTGCGATGGACGGGGTGCTCAGTCCAAATACTTTGTGTGTGTACTGATGTAAAACACCTGCAGCATGGCTATCGTCTTAGATCATGTCTGTGCTAAGCTTTTCCCTAAATTCTCCTCCACCCACTTTGTCTGGGGGTAGCATCGCTCCACTGTGGGCAGCTCTGTATAGGCCTTTGAGATTTGCCAGCACAAGAAGGCTACACTGACAGCTTGCCAACAGTGCAAGGGCTCTTCCACAAAAATACAAGCATTTCAAATAGGGAGAAGCCCTCCAGAAATTGGAAAGCAATGTAGCACTGCCCTATTAGGCCCCAGGAACTCCTGGGAAGTTGCAGGCTTCTGTTATGTAAATACACTCTCAACAAGTTTAGAAAATAAAACTTGTTATTGACATAAAAAGCAGCAACACCTCCTTTGAAGTCCTCCTAATTTACTTTATATATATGAATAGTCATGTTGTGAAGGGTATTAAAGATCCATATGCTCCCAGACAGTCAGCATGCAAAATTAAAGATTTCTTCCAAATTAAAATTAGAAGTTTCTTTAAAAGAAAAGGGGGAGGGGGAGGTAGGTAAGGAAAGTCAGAAATATCCACTCAAGATGGCAAAATTCACACATGAGCCAACGAACCAAGCTTGAAAAGACTGCAAGGAAAGATGTACTCCTGGTTGTGATCTATCAATAGATTTCCACAGGTTGAAAGAGGTGGAGGAAGAAACAGCTTTTCAAAAAACACGAAGATATCTAACAGAAACATTGCCTCCAGACCCAGTTCCCAATCCAGTTGTCACTGACCTCAACCACAGAAGTCAAGGGATTCAGAGTTGCGTCCTTATCAAGATTGTTTCTAGGGGTACATTTGGCTCTTTAAAGACCACCTGTTCTTTGACAGAAAGGAGCAAAAATACACCTCACAGTCACTGTCCTGCAGAAGGCAAAGCCCCTGTGCTGCACAAACAGCAACAAGCACGAGTTTCCTCACAGAAAAGCAGAAACGGAGGATGACTCAGCCTTTTATACACAATAAAGAATACATGTTTTGCTGATTTTTCTTTGTTATTCTATGTAACTATGAACTTGGTAAAGCTTCACAGCTTTGTCTTCATTCTTTCAAGGCAAAACATCCCCAAGTCCTCTGGGCTGCGTGCAATCTCTGAGCAGGGCAGCCATTCCCACTCACCAGTGCTTATTTGTGCCACAGCCACTTCGCAAATGCGGCAACTGCAATATCCACAAGACTACCTACCAGCCCTTCAGAGCTAGGAGCATCACACACGGCACAGTGCAGGGGCCAGCCAAGCCTACATGATGTACGTCATTGGTGTAGATGCTGAGACAATGGACCACAGTAAGATTTTCACATACCAGAGCATTTCTGCTGGACAGTTTTCACAGCTGAGCCATCTGACACATATGTAATAAATCAGAATTTGCGCATCTGGAAGGACAGGCCTATAAACTTCAGCCACCTTCTCTCTAAAGCTGAAGATTAATAGGCAATTAGAGTTGCTCAATACCCTACGATAATCTATTTTCCTCTATGACGATCCATACTGATGACAAGAGGGCAGGAACTGCATATATTCCTAATAACATGTAGTTTTTCAGAGTGAAGAAGACAGGATTAATTTATTTGACTTTGGAACAATGTTATGGTATTTACCAAGTCAAATGCTTCTGCTTCTTCTCAGCAAAGCTAATCACATATAGAAAAATCAAAATACCTCTGAATCCCCAGTTCCTTCATACACAGTGGCTAAAGCATCTTGCAATATATAAATATAAATAGGCCTGGTAACAAGTTTCCCTGACAACCTACTACAGGAATAAAAATTATATTCTCTTATCATAATGCAGCATCAGTGATCTGCACATGATAAAAAGACTGCAAGGGTAGAGAGAACTAGTACTGAGAAAACAAGATGTGCACTGCAACAGTTGCTTTGAAGATTGCCTGCTGGAAAATATACAGGGGCAAAAGACTGGAGAATGATCAGGGAGCAAGCACATGATTACAGCCTTTGCAGCCTTTATCTCCGTACATTTATGTCACAAAGCACACACTGGATCCGAGTTGGTGTTGCTCTCTAGTTTATATGTAAATGAATACTGAATTTAAGCAACCGCCTGAGTAAATACTAAAATATAGATACTATGTACCACTTAGCTAAATGTAGTTTTATTTCTTCAGGGACACTCAACAGCTATGCTATGTTTCAGCTGGAGGATGTTAATTTATCAGCAAACGTTTTCTTAAAAACTGGCTACCTCTACCTATGATTTATCTAAGTTAACATACAAACACATCTACCGGTCCTAACGGGGCACCATCACTGCAGAAAAACCATTTGTAAGAACACCGTCAGGCACAGAAACATTTTTTCTTCCACGTTCCAACCGAAGCTACATTGCAGTCCTTAGGCGGGAGGAATTTACTGCGCAGTTCCTCTGATCCGGACGACTGTAATAAAACAGGCACTTTTCTCAGTTTTCTCAAGCTGATGAGAAGCTTCCCCGTGGCGTGGGGCACAACGGTGCAATTCACGCTTTTAAAACGTATAAAAAAATTGTTACATGTTTGCTGTTTTTTTAAAGTGGCCCCATAATACCTCTTTAATTGACGATGACAAAGAGGTGGGCAGCAACCGCCCCGGCCGCAGGGCCTCCCCCAGA
>NW_009595926.1:0-15789 GCF_000690535.1 Cariama cristata
ATTTGAGCCTGAGATGGAGTATCTATGCAAGAGTGTGCCAAACTGCCACTTTCTGTGTCAAACAGCACCACACCATTGATCCTGCATGAGAATGCCATATTGTTGGTTACTGCGACAGCTTAGAAGAGCCCCTGATGAGATGACAGTTTCTTCTTGTTGTGGAAAGCAGGCTGGCCCAGGAGACCCTGTGAGAGCCAAGTTGCAAACAACTGCTTGAACCACTGCTGGCCTGGACAGTACTAACTTGCCATGACAGATGACAGTCTGCATCTGCTTTCACTGTGAAACAACAGCTCTGACTGAGCTAAGAACTCATGAAGAAATAAAATTTCTATCCAGAGTATGCCTTTTGACATTCCCATGGAGGCAAGCAGAAGTTCAGAACTTCTAATGAATCTGAATTCACACAAACTCACTTCTAAGTGACTGGAGGAGTTAGCAATGAAGGACACCATCCTCCCTGAGCATGTTTTGTCTCCTGTCACAGCTTTTATTTGATACTGGACATTGCATATGACTAGCACACTCAAAACCATATTTATGAAAGGAAAGCCAGGATCATCCTGTAAAGGGCAGTTCCTATGGGTCAGTATGGACTCTTGACCTTCAAGCAGCTGTGTCTGCTGGTTCTCAGTGTCTTTGCTGGAGAATCTGGATGACAAATCTAAGATGCAGAAGGATCAACAGAGGTGGTCCAAGGGAAAAGAAATGCAAATAAGGACAACCTGGGAGAATACAGCTAGAGGAAAGAAACAAGCTTGCTGGTCATGAGAGCTGCACCTGGAAGCCATAGAGAGAATTAGGGGTGAACTTCTGTACATGTCTGTTTAAAATAGCATTCAGAATAATGTTTAACATAATCTGCAACATAATCTCCTTTATTGCCCCAGTAAAAGGTTGGAATTTGTGTGTACATGCTAAACATACATGGAAGCAGACAGGAAAAATAAACATAAATTAATAACTACATGATGCAATATACATGACAAAGTACTCAGAGGCTCATTAATAATGGAACATGTGCAAAAATAAACTATAACAAAGTCCAAATAAAATGAATCTGGAGTGGTCTTGCAATGTAATATTAACTGATATGATTAAACAAACATGTGACGAAGTAATAGTAAACACATGCCTTCAACTACTGCGGAATTCAGGACTGGCCTCTCAGGCCCAGAAATCACCATTTCACATAATTACCTTTTTAGAAGAAGTTTATACCAAGTCACTGGTAAAATGTTTTCTTTACTGAATATCTAAATATTGCCCTGGAAGAGCTGGTGGTTGCACGTCACTGTTTAAAAAATGTTTCTTCTCCTTTGTTAGTGATGCAAAACAACATTTTTTTCTTACTAACTGTAAAAGCATTTGTCACTGCCAGAAAAATGAGACCAAACATGCATCTAAAATGTAAGTGGTGCATACGTATTAACTGTAGGATTGAAAAGAACAAGAAAGAACACATAACCAAGACCTCAAAAAAAAATTTACTATTTTTATAACAAACGAGCAAACTTATTGGAATTTGACCAAATACACTCTCTTTTGAAAATTCATACAGGCACACACTGGAGTACCTCCATAGTAAATCCATTGCTTAGCCCACGTGTGTCACACAGCATCCGTCTTCCGTGCTGCTGGAAGAAGATGCAGTTTCACTCTGGGCAGCTATGCACATCCTGCAGTTCCCACCTCTCACATTTCCTAGCCGTTAAAGACCATCAAAGAGAAATATTGAGATTTTGCAAGCCCTTATGCACTGAGGATGGTATTTAGAAAGTCCTCACTGTCCCTAGCTGCCAGGGCTCCTCTCACAGAGCTGCTCCTCTGCTCTGTCAACCCACATCTCCTGTTCAGTGTGTGCTAAGGGAGGTTAACATACTCACAGGTAAAGCGTGCTGTCATCACGCATCCTCCATTGCAACTTACTGCAACAAGATCTATCATGGGATCAAATATGGGGCATGCATTTCCATTTTGTGATGCTGCTGTCTTTTATCAGAATCTGGAGAAATCCAAATATTCTTCACAAAAATGTAAAAAATATGTATTTCTCCACACTTACTATTCATGCGATTCAGTGTCTGTGTGCACCCTGTTGAGCTCCTAGGTATAGGTACACAACAACCACATCTCTTTTCCATGTCATGATGAAACTTAGTGCATGCTGTTATCCTCATCCCCTCAACCACATGCCTACTGTTGTGTCAACAAAGCCTCCTGTTATTTCAGGAATTTATAGCCTGTCAATAAACATTTTAGGGTTAAAAGTTCAAAGGCCTGGGATAGAAGATGACAGTTGGGAGCAACATGGATTTCTACGCACAAATGCTGATGGAAACAGTTGAATAAAAATGTTAGGGCATGACGCTGTAAAACTATCAATCATTTCACTGTGACAAAGTTCAGCTCTATGTATAAATTAATTTCTACAGAAGTGTTTGGAAATCTCTTTTTTCATTGCAAATCTCTGCACAGGAAATAAAAGCTGCGTTTGGCTTACAAATCAAGGGGCATGTTATTGTTAAACAATGCAGTCAAGCTGAATTTAGGCTTATTATGTTCTATTAAATCAAGAACATGTAGGTAAGCTATAAAGTTTACAAATTGGCTTATAACCCTGACTACAAGATTTTTTTTTGCAATCACTTTTTTAGTTTTAGCCAAATTTTTTAAGTACTATTAGCAGTGTGAACACCTCTCTCTCACGTACATGAATATTATACACAAGCATGAGGAAAGACTAAATGATGGTGAAAGTTTGTTCTGTAGCTGAATTACTCCATAGGCTGCAGCAGGGCCAAAGAAACCAGTGTGGGCTATTGCATCCATATTGTGTTGTAAACCAAACACATGCTACCTACTAGGTAACACAAGAGTTTAGCAGTGACATGGCCCACAGCTTTCAGAATAAAGTGATTAGATGGAATTTAAGGCCAGGGCAGTTTTGACCAAAAGTGACCAAATTTCTGTCATTTAATGTGGAAAAAATGGTACTCTTAGCTCTGTTTTTAGAAACTGTTACCACTGCTTTTAAAAAAAAGAAAAATAAAGAAAAAGGTTGTATAATATAGATTATTTAAATAACTCCTAGGAGCCAGCTAATGTAAAAATCTATTCTCAAAACAAACTCACCAAATAGAGATAGAACATCTTAGCAAGAAAGATCTGTAAAGTTATCAATATTTCTTTCTCTCAAATAAAGTAGAGTACATCTAACAAAATTCCAAGTGCTTTTTCAGTGTAAGATATTAAACAAAAATGGTACATTTGAATTCTGTGGAAAAGAAACTGGTATAAAATCACAGATGTAAAATCTAGCAGGGAGGTGTTGAATTTCAAATATACCAATCATAAAATACAATAAACATTACTCAAATGCTTATCATTCACATAAAAAAATAAAGTGAGCACTGACTTATGTGTGTAAGAGCCGCACAAGAACAACTCTGGCTCCTTATTGTCAAATGTCAGACCAGCACTCTCAAGGGAGCGAGTATCTGATGAGCAGACACATCCTTGCATGACCACTCTGCCCTGTGGTCTAGATAAAGCAACGTATTCACCTGTGGATCAGCTCATAGACTAGTCTGATGAACAGGAGTACTTGTTAAATGTTCATCGTATAAGATGAGCATTGAAAACTTCATGATCTGCTCCTGTGCGATTCAGCATGTCTTTAGAGAGAAGATATTGCCAATGCAGATAAATGCAAACCTCTGAGTATCTGATTATATGAAGTGATAAATACACCCACACTTCCTGCCATGCCTATAAGACTGTGAACATTGTAGGACTTACTCAGGCAAAGCATGGAATTTAATGAACAGAAGTTATCAATATGAAAGTCTTACATGTTATAAACACTACTAGCATCATGCTGCCAGAAGAGCGTTTGACATGAATGCTTAGAAACAAAATACTCAAGAAAAAGGCCATTTTTTAACTTTTGCTTCTGAATTGCTTGCCTGCCTTCGTTCTCTCTTTGTAATAGGTCTTGTGAGATTGCCGTTCTGCAAGTGAATCCATGCAAATTCCTGGCAATTTTTAATACAGGAGAACCACCATAATTTCATGCCTTTTCAAACACACAGTGAGAGCAATCAAGGGAAAAAGAAATTAAAAACTAATTCTGCTATTTATTCTCCTCATTTATTTTATCAGTCATCCCACTGTCACACTGAATAATAATCAACAAGACTTGATACACACACTTAGCACAGGGCAGACATCTTTTCAGGATTCCAGAGAAAACTGCAAACCCAAAGCAAATACTGGTACTGAAGGAAATACTGGATTAATCACAGCAAACATGATGCCAGTATTAACATTTCTGTTCACTCAACTATCCAAGCAGACGAAGTATGAAGCAAGTTTACCTAACTAATCATGTCAATACAGGGAGGTAAAAAGGCTTGAGCAGTTTACTACCACAGGCAGCTGCTTGTATGTGGAAGGTAAAGTAGACAGCATGTCTACAAGGAGGTATAAATTTACAACAGGAGTATTGTGACAGACTATAGATAATTATCGCTTATAATGTCTGGCTGCAATTATACAATGCTGTATCATTTCACATTTAGAGGCTTAGTGCTGGAATTAAGAGGCTATGATGACTGTTTAGAGGAATCTCATTTAAGTCTCAGTCACTTTGTGGGATTGATTCAGAATACCTCAGACAAAACACAAGATCAAAGAAAAACCATGATTTAGTTTTCATCTGAAATCCGTTCTTGCTGGGGAAATCATCCAAGCAATTTTAGCCTTAAAGAAACGTAAAAACCTTAAGGGTTTTTTCTTGTTTTGCCTTTTTATTAAATCAGTTATGAAGAGGGTGAATTGAGCACGGTTAGATATGACTGTACAGAAACTTGGGTGTTGAGTAGTGCCTGGATGCGCATTTAAGCCACGGCTGTAATTTGTGTGAAGCACGTCTTTAAGAAAGACGATTGCACTCCCACATCTCCTGATGGAGCAGCATGCAGTCAGCTCTGGAAGGACCATTTAGTTCAGTGTAACAGCAGAAGAACTGCGAGTGGACAAAGCAGAATGGAGTGAAATGTCCCTGGTGCTGCAGGGCTAGAATTACAAAGGTCCCTTAAGACGCAAAAAGGCATCTGCTGACTTTCATAAGTGGCCAGGTTCTCCAGCTCCTTTTAAAATGAAAATTACACAACTAGAAGCTCTTGAAAGCCTCTCTATATATCTAGCTGCCTTCACAAATCTGACCCTTAGAAACTTTGGTCCTACAAAGGGGTATGATTTTTTGTACCCATTTCTGTATCATTTTCTGTATCATTTTCTGTATAAAGTTCTGAGACATCATTTAGGAAATTGACTTAGGCCAGAGACTGTCTGAAGTAAATTTGTTCTCCTCTGCACTGAAAGGGAGCAGATTATTATTTACTGTGCCTCTGAGTGCAATATTTCCTTGAATTGTTCTACAAAAGCACGCCTGTCTACGCCTTTCAGGAGCTTTGTTTTCATCAGATGCCAAGGCTGACTGAAAATGAAACGCCAAGAAAGAACAGCTTGATCTAGTGAAGCTCCAGACATCAGCGAGCTACCTTATTTCCCGACAACTCGGTCACCGGCTCCTCAGCAGCCCTCTTGGAAAGCTGACAAGAAACAGAGACCACCGAGACCAGTAGCTCTTCACTTGTCAGGATTTCTAAGCATGGAGTTGAGAGCAGAAGGTTTCTGTGTTTTAGAGCATGCCCCACATACTCCCAGCACCAGATGACCCTTCACAGAAATTCCTTATTTAAAGCAGATTTTGGAGTAGTATATAAATTTCTAATACAGTCATTTTTTATCGTTACCTCTGCTAATGACTAGACCTACCTACCTCTCTGCACAAGTGCTACTCATTTCAGTGTATACAAAGCACTAACAGGAACTTGCTGGGATCAGTTCACTCAGATTCAGAAAATCAAAAAATGCTTAAATTTCATTGCTGTTTGTCCTTCCCCTTTCCTCCTAGGAATCAGTCTCTGTGCTCTCAGATGTTTTTATCTTTTTCCCTTGGTTCCAGACTTTCCCACGTCCCTCCCCATGCTTTTTCTCCTCCAAAACAGCCCAGACACAGAGGTTGTCTACATCCCTCATGCAGTGCAACTTACAACAAAGTTGTGCAACAAAGTTTGTACAACAAACTCTGTACAACAAATTCCAAGACTTTGGAATACCAGATGAAGGACCACAGGAAGGACTCTGGAAGACACTTAGCTGCCTAACAACTCAGAGAAGCTGCTATCACTCATTCAGAACCACCAAAGGACCCTGATTTTTACCGTTATTGCTTCCATGGCATTTGTTGCTTTTGAAAACCTCACTAGATGCCTGTCTCATGCAAGACACGTAAATATTTTTTTCCAAATATAGCCTCAAATATCATTACACGGAATAAAAAATGTCTACCGCAGACAAAGTCTCTATGCAGGTTTAGTGACAAACAAGTATTATTAACACAATTAGTAATGTCCCTAAATATACATCAAACATTTCACAAAACAACTGACTGATCTTTCAAGGAAATTTGCCTTTTCCCCTGGATATAGTTTTCTCCTAGGAGAGGGAAAGAATTATGCTGTCCAAAAGGAGAGTTATAAATTTTACTACTGGGCTAAATACAATGTGTGTGTAAATCTGGCAACTGTGAAGTGTTGTTAAATAGATAAACGTTCAGGTTTTTAGCCCTGCTGTATATCAAAAGACCTTCCCCTACACTCTTCATCCTGACAGCTGTGAGCATTTTTAATGGTGGAAGAAAACTCATTTTATTGTTTGAAAAATACCTGTAGAAAACTAAGCTCTCCCAGATAAAAAAATACTGGCCTTCATAGTTTGATGTGAGTAAGCAGCGGCCTGCTTGGTTTCCCAACCTTAGAGAGGTTGACGGCCATGCCTGAGTCTCTTCCAAAGCATACATTTTGTTTTCCAACAGAAAACTAAAGAAAAATGCAAAGCAAAAGGCCTTTGGTTCTCTCTGGACTACTACTAGGGAAACCTCCTTCCCACTCTCATGCTTCAATTTCCACTCCACGAACCTCCCCAGTTATTGCAGATTAAAAAGCAGTCATCCCTTGCAATCCTTGCATACAAGGACACATCTTGTTAGCTAATGGTTATTATCTGTGGATTTCCCAGTAGTTGGCTCTCCATGAGCGGAGGTGAAATTAAGTCCTATCCTGTGAGTTCATGGTCTATCTACAAGACATGTCGTAATGTGCATTCATGCCAACCACCATGAGCTACAGACTAGAGCCCAGCTCAGAGACTTTCTTCTTATCACTTTCCAGCAATGAAGTCTTTCCTGGGCATCAGTCCACACTCATATTTCTGCATATGTTACTTGATAAATTATATGTAAGAGTCAACATGATCCATACGTTTGTGAATATACAACATTGCCTGTTCACCACTGTAGCCATACAGATTTCCTTAGTTTATAGTTTTTACTAAGTTAAATCAAGTTTAATATCACAGGAACCTGTCATGTCACTTATCCAGAAAGCACCATTCACAATTTAAAGCTCTATAAAAATGATAATAAGAGAAATTATACTCTTCATTGACTACCATAGTTGAAATGAAGATTATTTCTTTTTATTAAGTACTTATATGGTCCTCATACCCTCTTATCTATTGCCTGAGGCACTCATTCTCTCCAGGAAAAAAACACTATTAATCCTTGTTTGTGCCAAGTCCTTGCAGTGCAACTGTGTGTCCAGAAAAAGGTGTCATTTGGTAATAAAGTTTAAGGTTATTACAGTCAGAATCAGTGCGGGCAAGCATAGATCACTTGTGGGTTTTGCTTTAGAATGCCTGGAAAAATGTTTTATAATAAAAAATCCCCAAATGTTATGATTATTATATCAGGGAAGGTACAAAAGCAGAGAAATCTGACCAAAATTTTATTACATTTTTTGGAGATTCTGGTTATTGAGTTGTGAATCTTTACGGTTCATACTTTGGTATATATTAAATAGGTCTTAAATTTATCTGGTGTTTTTAGTATTTTTCAAATTACATCTTAAGGGAAGATACTTCTGTCACGTGGGAGACTTTTTTGTGGTTTATGTGGATAGCAACTGTCCTGTGTAAAAAAAATCTTCTATTTCAGGAATTTGCATTGTCCTGAAGAACTGAGTCCCAGAATCCCACCAAGCAGGGAGAAAGTTTGCACATTCCTGCCTAAAATCCCTCTTCCTCTGAATGGGAAGGTTTTGTGTTGAATGGATACTCACTTAGAGAGATAGAGTGAGAAAAGATGGTCATGGCAAAGACCTGTTCCAGACATACCACTGAGGGAAATTGTGGGCAAACAGAAAATTGTCGTGCTACGGAGAAGGGAATACCTCTGCAAAAATTTTACATTAACATTTTTTTCCTCTTCTTTCCTTCTTTTCTCTCTCCCTCTCTCCTGCCCCTTCCTTTATTTTTATTTTGTTTTTCCTCCTTCTCTTTCTTTTTTCTCCTTCCTTCCTTCCTTCCTTCTTTCCTTCCCTGTGCGTGTCTTTCTTAGCAGGAAAAAAGCCCAGAATAATTTGAGACTTCAGACTGAATTCCCCCAACGCTTCTGGCTTAAAAATAGAATAAAATGAAGTGGTGAGCGTCTTACAGAACATTGTCCCTGGAGTGTTCCTTAACAACATTACTTCAGAAATGGGGGAAATAGTTCAGATTCCTCCTCTTCTCAGTCAATATGAACACACCAACAGGTTAAAAAATTATTTAATGTACATAAACCAGGAAATTATGTGTGGCGTGGTCACTTCTTTTGAAACTGAATAATTCGATATAAAATATTCAATTTTGAGGGGACACTGACAGAAAGACTGATTGAAGGAAGGCTTGTTACTTAGGGACCATATGAAGAGTATCAAACTTCCAATTCATATCTCACAGAGGAATTAGAGGTTTTCTAAAGGTGAAACAACATATGACATTCCTATTCTTGAATGCCACTAAAGTTAGCAGTTCCTGAAAGACAGACAACTGCACTTCAGGTTGGTGCTCTGAATCACAAAATCAGTTTGTGCTTGGATTTTTATATGCCACAAAATGAGTCACACTCTGTTTATTTCTTTTTATTTTTACATATTTTGTACAAAGTAAAACAGCAAAACTGAGAACAGCTTCATCCCCAAATGCCCTGTGTTATATTCACTTCACATAAAGAAACAGACCCTCAAAACAGCCAACATACAAATAGTTAATGAATGATGGATAAAAAAAAGGGCACAAAGAACAGGCATGACTGAAATTTTACCCTTTTCTGGAGCGTGGAAATCTCAGCAGAGGTCCACACCTGGGAGCTGGAGTCAACCTTAGCACTACTTTCTGGCCAAGTCTACAAAACATTTCCACAAACTATTTTCACAAGAAATTTCTCATCTCAGGACCCAGAAACCCTGATTAACGTTGATGCCTGCTATCAAACATGTCTTGCTGAAGAGTGCCATGCACATCATAAAATATGGGCTATCACATCCTCCTCCTACATGATGCACAAGAGGCATACGGGACCAAGTTTTCCCCACACTTTTTCTTGTTGGCCTGTATCTGCCCACTACAAACCATATCCATGAGAACTAACATATTCCTATGTGGCTGTGGGCATCCCAGACATAGCAAGCCACTGTTTAAGACATCTGTAATCCACCTTGTCACAAGGGATATGTCTCTGATCTCATGAACCAAAGGGTAGAGAAAAAGTACTCTCTGCATCATCAGACTGCCGGTCCCAGCCCCAGCTCTTTTGAAGTATACATCCAACATAGTCCAGCAGAATGAGCTGTCGGAAAGCCACCTATTAAAGAATCCCAAAGTCCCTGCTTCTGTTACTTTAGGGCGTCTTCCCCTTTCTTATACAGCCTGTAGTTAGAGAGGAGCTTGGAAGGAGGTTGATTCCTGGGACTCTCCTGAAAGATAAATCATAGGGGCAGCTAGGGCAGCTCCTGTGAAATAAGGAAGAGGTATATGAGGGCTTGAACACTGTGTTGGGAATGAGTTTCGTGACCGACTCTAATATTAACATAGATAAATCCTAAATATCAGACTACATAACTTGTGGTTTTAATAGGAGTTTTAGCCTCCTTCATTTTCAGTGACTTTGTGTAAACTAGGTAAGCATTCTTGAAATATAGCAAGGCAAGTGTGAATGTCTGTCATTCCCACACTGAGAAGTGGAGCTTAAGCTCAAGCTGTTATTGTGTGAGTTAAAAGCTCTTTACTAATGACCTCAGATATTGTCTGAAGACTGGACACAAGGGATGATTTTCCAGTGCACCGCAGGAACCATGTTTGAGACAGGTGAATATGTCAAGATACTCGGGAGTGCCATGGTTGCATCCTTAAAGGCAAAATCCGTGTGCCCTGGGACAGGATGTACAAACCCCAAAGGCAGATTTGGACGGGGAGATAGGAGGGGCGTTACAATTTTTTATTTTCTTCTTTTCTAGTCCCTCAGTATCTTTTTGTGATGGAGGGAATTTCACAGCTGCATTACCTAAATACAGGAATTTTCAGGGCAAAAGAGTGAGGCCAGCTGTGGTAAATTAGTTAATACCTCTGGTTTATTATATCAGAGACATGGTTTGGCACGTTGAGACTGGCTGCTATTACAATTGTACAGCCTGGGAGGAAAAAAATACCAGTGTGAAGGTTTGGACCTTTTGTTGGTAAGGTTGCTTTAATTAGAAAACCAGACTCTAGGAGGCTTTGTACTGTAAAAGTCCAATTGTTGAAGAGGATTGGGGGTGGTGTACTCACACTTGCCCATCAAGTTACTGACCTATCCATCCCATATATTTTGGTTTGTGTCCTTTGTCGAAAAGTGGCTCTTATTGCCTGGGCCCACAAAGGGTAGAGAGAAGAGACATTTATTCCACAAGCACAAAGAACCACTTTGAAGGCATAGCCCTTTGTCCACCTTCAAACACTCCTTCTGGTGTCAGTTAAGGAGTATTGAAATTTTTCTGCAATGGTTTTTTTTAAAAAAAAATTACACAGGTGTCTAAGAGACAGAACAAACCCTTGTCTCATACTTCTGCAACAGTTTATGTTGCAAGAAGTCGGTGGCAAACAGTGGGAACTTGCCCCAAGAGGAAGAGAATGCCTGCCAAAATGGTGATGGTGCCAGCCCAGGCTGGAGGAGAGCTGCAGCTCCTTCTGTTGCTGCTGATGCATGTGTTGTTGCACAGGCTATGGATGCCTGCACTTTACAATTCATGTCCCTCACCTCTTCAGCAGCAAAATGGCCTTATTAACATTTTTCAGCTTTATTCAGCAGAAATAAGTGAGGAACTGTGAGGCATTCAGGGAAAGATCTAAGAAAACATATGGGTGCTTGAAACACAGTACATATTTCACTGCAACACAGAAATGCAAATCTCTGCAGGTCAACAGCTACCTAAATGCCAGAGGTATCTAAACTTGCTCCATGACACATGTGGTAAAGTTGATGATTCCAGAAAATAGTAAACCTTCTGCAGGTGGTCAGTGCATGTGCAATTACTGTTAGTGCTTTTGAAACCTCTCAGACTCTGCATGTGCATACACCAGAGCATGCACAGACAGCTTGGTGCTTCACAGAGGCAGCAAATTGATATAATGATCAGAAAACAAACAAGCACAAGTAGTCTGATCAACTCAAGTTATGGGCAGAGTGAGCTCAATTAGGCATTCACGCGTGCAGTATGTCCTGAATCTCCCTATGCACAACTTTTTGGGCTCCACTACCACAGGCCATGCATCAAAAAAGTAATAATTGTATTTCCTTGGCTTCTTGTTAATACTGCCATGACTTATGTCCTTGGAAGCACTGATGGGATATTTGCATGTATTTCAAAACTCCCAGGATGTTAAAAAAGTAATTATTATTTTGAGAAACCTCAGATTACCAACCCACTTTGAAAAGGGCTGTGGAGAGACAGAGGAGAATCCAGCTGAGAGGAAATTAAAATAATATCAGGCAAGAGAAGAAGTAACATTGTCAGACACCAGTTTTCCCTTGAAGTTCCAACAGAAGGTAGAATTCTTAATAGAAAACACAGGTTTTGCTATTAAGTAGGAGAAAAAGTATATATATTTGCACAGTTTTTATTTTGTTTAAATCACCGAAGTACTGAGCAGGCAGATGTGAGGGACGAAAAGTGCATGAGGGAGAAGGAAATATCAAGCTGATTTGGCATCCCTCCAAGACTAGTTAGAGATGTTCACAAATCCTCCAGGACCATAAAATTTGCCCAATTTTAATGATAACACAGACACAGTACCTCATTAGCCTTATTATAGACAATGTTTTCTCTGCCCTGGCATTTTAACTCATGAGCCAATGACTTTGACTATGCTAGGAAGTAGGAGTGTTCCTCCAAGCTGTGTTTTAAACACTACTGTCACCCAGAGGTGTTGTATCACCTATCTACATTGCTATGAATATTTTTGCAAGGACTGCCCAGGAGTAAAGCTTCTCTCAGACACTAACACAATTCATATAGTGGGTATGACTGAGCTCAGAGGGGAAAAAAAATATGAGGGAAGGAAGGAGTAAGTTTGACTTTTCCACGGAAGGTAAAGCAGAATGAAGACAGGAGTTAAAAGCAGTGGGAAAACCAAGCTGTGCTCTGATCCTCCAGGAACACATTTGATCTAATTTATTGCTTGAGTGTAGCTCCGCTGCTGTGTTTCTGGAGTCTTGCTAAGGGTCTTCTCAAGACCATAGATGATGGGATCTTTCATGTCCAGACAAATTTGGAAACCTACATTTGCTGGTTTTGGCTGGGATAGAGTTAATTTTCTTCACAGCAGCTAGCATGGGGCTGTGTTTTGGATTTATGCTGAAAACAGTGTTGATAATTTAGGAATGTTTTCATTACTGCTGAGCAGGGCTTACACAGAGTCAAGGCCTCTTCTGCTCCTCACCCCACCCCACCAGTGAGGAGGTTGGGGGTGCATAAGGAGTTGGGAGGGGACACAGCCGGGACAGCTGACCCCAGCGATCCAAGGGATATCCCGTACCGTGTGGTGTCATGCTCAGCATATACAGCTGGGGGAAGAAGAAGGAAGGGGAAATGTTCAGAGTGACGGCGTTTGTCTTCCCAAGTAACTGTTATGTGTGATGGAACCCTGCTTTCCTGGAGATGGCTGAACACCTGCCTGCCCATGGGATGTGGTGAATGAATTCCTTGTTTTGCTTTGCTTGCGTGCGCAGCTTTTACTTTACCTGTTAAACTGTCTTTACCTCAACCCATGAGCTTTCTCACTTTTACTCTTCTGATTCTCTCCCCCATCCCACCAGTGGGGAATGAGCAAGGGGCTGTGTGGTGCTTAGCTGCCAGCTGGGATTAAACCACAGTACTACACCATTAGCAAGGTTGCACAGGGTGCACAGGGTATCTGTGGGGTGTCTGATGTAGCAGCGGATAGCAATAGAGGGTAGATCAGGGAACATGAGCATAAACACATGCACAATGTCCATGAACAATTGTGTGGTCAGCCTTTGAATAAGGATTTTTCTTATCAGTGTCATGAAAGTGTGTTTCAGGGCTCTCTTTTAAGCAGTACTTTGATGGAATTCTTTACAGTTTATTCCTATAATACATGCTGATTAAAATAACAATTGAATAAGGAGCTAAACTCCTCTTTAACAACACAAAAGGTGGGTTTGGAGTTAACTGATAGCCAAGGAATATTGCAATATTGGTTTATTTTATGTCATTCTTAAAAGCACTTAAAAATATTTTCAGAAGCCTTGATGTAACTCGCCTCCAGTTCAGATATCTTACTAATATACATTTATGCCTAATGCTATGTATTCAGTGAAAAACTGTGCAAAAAAGTGTCATGACTTTTCCATCCTGACAGTCATGGGTCAAGCACTTAGAGGGAGCCAGAAATTTTGCCACATCAAATTAGTACACTCTGAACAGACTGGGCTAATTGACCTTTTGTCCTTCTTGATCCCAGCCCAGATGGTATCTGGTCACTGTCTTGATTTTAACATAATGAAGGTAATCCTATAGTGAATCATGAATCAAACTTTGGCCTAACTTCCTAAGAGACGTCCTGTATACTTGGGTGTCAAACCCCAGGTTATAAAGACAGGGCAGGCTTTGATGGGTTTTGAAGAAGGCTCAGTTTGCATATTGAGTAACTGCCAGTGCAAAATGAAGACCAAGGATTTATGGCACCCAACTTGGGAGGACTTGAATGTGTTGGTAACACCAAGACAGCTAGCCAGCTGAAGCTGCCCAGACTTCCCTGGGGATGGGCAGTTTTAGATCAGGATAAAAAACCTGTACTTTATCTGAACTTCCAGGTGATGAGATATGACCATCAGATCTGAACAGACTCTACATGGGGGCTGCTTCACTTAATATGTTTGTTTTCATTCAAAATTGCTCACACAAATATAGAGAAGACTGAGACTTCTCCACAGATAGGTATTTGCTGTTTGTCACAGCTCATCAATGGGAAAACTTTGTGCTGCTGCTAGCTTTCAGTAGCTACAAAGGATGGCTTTTCAAAAAGGGAAGGTATAATCTTGCTTTCCTTACATAGCAGTATTCAACTCAGATTCCAGAGTATTTACAGCTCCAGCAGAGGGATATCAGCTCAGTCATTCCGTTCCTAGTAAGTTTGCAGCAGTGGCGTTTGACAATGACAGTTAATAGTTAACCAGCGAAATTTACACAGAAATATCTGACACTGAGTAAACAGGGAGATCCCAATAATTTAGTTTAACATATCCAATTTTGCAACTGCGACCATGTTTGACGGAAAATATTCCCAGTGATTTTCTGCCAATATCTATAATGAGAATCAGAAATGTGATGGCGTAGCTTAAGCAGTTTGAGAACTTACTGATTCCTGAGTGTTCCTAACAGCTTCCATTTCATAGCTACAGCAATTGCTTTTAAGATGGACAAATACATGTGTATTTATATACACATTTAAAAGTTTTAAAGAAAAGTTCTGGGATCAGATTTCTCCATTTTATAGGTTGCTGTGGAAACAGATTAGCCCTCTGGAAATAAAAACCCGTGTTTGACTATAATGCAAAGAACAATCCATAGCATGAAAGGAAAGAACAGCTGGGACTTGGAATAGTGTAAGCTGACATGTCAGACAGTAGCCAGACAATGTGAGCCAGGGGCTGTCTGAAAAAAAAAGGGAGGGGGGAAAGAAGTAAGAACTAAGCACTGTCAACAAAGTCTGCAAAACGGTCCAGCTGTTCACTCTCATCATAACTAAGAAAATAAGGAGAGAATTCCAGGGCTGAGGTTTAAATTTACGAAGAGAAGAAAACCTGAATGGGAAGAGTGAGTAAGATTTCAGACAAAACAGACCACGCACAGAGGTTTTTATTAGGAAATAACTTGGAAAGCACAACACTGGGTTCCGGACAAAACACATATCCATCCACAACCTTGCTTATAAAAGGCCAAAAGGAATCTTAATACCCTGCATTAAGCAGACTTTTACAGAAAACATCGTTTGTATAATTTCATTGTTTCGGGCTGAGCATTAATATCCTAGGCAGTTAAACAGATTTAGAGAATTTGAGAAAAGGCATATCCAGCATCGCAGAAAGGGCTAAAAGGTGAACAAGTTTCACCACAAATCCCTGCTGAAACCTGAAATGAAAGCCCAAAGGACTTCTGATGTACTGTAAATAGCCAGTCATCTCCTAGAGCCTTAAGAGATGTCTGGTCTTTTGTTCAGACAATGGACAATTGAATCCAAGATGAACAGTTCCCAGGATTATGTGCGCTCTGAGCGGCA